>NC_140801.1:17174114-17386113 GCF_037176805.1 Vigna unguiculata
CAAATGTCGCCAAATGAATACCATGTAAATCTGGGTGCACGAAAATTTTTAGTTCGGAGGGTTTTGCACATGGCCAAGGTTGGTGGTACACCACGGCATAGGTAAGCTTGGTGGGGAGTTTTGTGAAAAAATGAAATTCGTGTTTTTTGAGATATGAGCGTTGGAAAGGCCTACAAATGTCGCCAAATGAATACCATGAAAATCTGGGTGCACGAAAATTTTTAGTTCGGAGGGTTTTGCACATGGCCAAGGTTGGCGGTGCACCACGGCATAGGTAGATGGCTTGGTGGGGAGTTTTGTGAAAAACTGAAATTCGTGGTTTTTGAGATATGAGCATTGGAAAGGCCTACAAGTGTCCTCAAATGATTACTGTAAAAGTCTTGGTGCAAGAAAGTTTTGAATTGGATGGAGTTTGGACTTGGCCAAGTTTGTCGGTGCACCTTGACACAGCTAGATTGCTTGGTGGGGAGTTTTGTGAAAAAATGAAATTCGTGGTTTCTGAGATGTGAGGATTAGAAAGGCCTACAAATGTCCCCAAATGAATACCATGAAAATCTAGGTGCACGAAAATTTTTAGTTCGGATGGTTTTTCACATGGCCAAGGTTGGCTGTGCACCACGGCATAGGTTGATGGCTGGGTGGGGAGTTTTGTGAAAAATGAAATTCGTGGTTTTTGAGATGTGAGGGTTGGAAAGGCCTACAAATGTCGCCAAATGAATACCATGAAAATCTGGGTGCACGAAAATTTTTAGTTCGGAGGGTTTTGCACATGGCCAAGGTTGGCGGTGCACCACGGCATAGGTAGGCTTGGTGGGGAGTTTTGTGAAAAAATGAATTTTGTGGTTTTTGAGATATGAGCGTTGGAAAGGCCTACAAATGTCCCCAAATGAGTACTGTAAAATTCTTGGTGCAAGAAAGTTTTGAATTGGATGGAGTTTGCACTTGGCCAAGTTGGTCGGTGCACCTCGACATAGCTAGATTGCTTGGTGGGGAGTTTTGTGAAAAAATGAAATTCGTGGTTTTTGAGATGTGAGGGTTGGAAAGGCCTACAAATGTCCCCAAATGAATACCATAAAAATCTGGGTGCACGAAAATTTTTAGTTCGGAGGGTTTTGCACATGGCCAAGGTTGGCGGTGCACCACGGCATAAGTTGATGGCTGGGTGGGGAGTTTTGTGAAAAATGAAATTTGTGGTTTTTGAGATATGAGCGTTGGAAAGGCCTACAAATTTCCCCAAATGAGTACTGTAAAAGTGGTGGAGCTCCAAAGGTGCATGAAGAGCTCCATGGGCAGCGGAAATGGATGAAGGAATGGAGGCAAGTTGGACGGCACTTGCAAGCAATGGAAGGTGAAAGAGGTGATAGGATTTCCTAATCTATGCTAGCCTAAGGAAGGTGGCTAGAGGTAGAGAGAGGAAATCTCTAGAAAGTGGTGACTCTCGAAGGCAATAGAGGGAGTAGTGCTCTCAACTCAAGTTGCATCTATTGCATAAAATTTCAAGAGTGTCTACAAATGAGTGAAATTTTGGCTTTTATATGAAGCCATTTACACATGAGAAAGGAGAGCCTTTGGATGGAGTGGGCCTTGATCTTGGCCCTTAGATCAAGCTTGGAGAAGGAGGCTTGATCTTGGCCATTGGATGATGCCTTGGAAAAGGAGGAAGCATTTCTAACCCTTGGATGCTTTGGATCCATGAGGTGTAGGAAGAAGTGTTGACTTCCACTTAGTCCACCTTGGCTTTTTCGATAGCTCATGGCCAAATCTCCTATTGGGCTTAGTCAAGCCCAATTTTATCAATTGAACTACTCATTGTTTGACTTATTATTCTAGAAAGCAAAGCCTAAACAATGGGCCAATATTATTGCTATTCTATTGCTCTTTGAGAAACCTCTTCAAATCTTCACATCTTCTTTGGCCCATGTGAAGAGTATGAGAAGCCCATGTGGGTTTGGGCCATCTTGAATGAAGCCCAATTGGATATTTTTTAGCATGCTCCTTGTTATTGGGCCTCTTGATGGGCTTGGGCTTGAAGGTGCATGTGGGTCATGTATTGGGCCTTGAGCATGATTTGGGCCTAGGCGTTGACCCCAGCTATAAGCCTTGTTGGGATCACATCAAAAAGTCTTGGTGCAAGAAAGTTTTGAATTGGATGGAGTTTGCACTTGGCCAAGTTGGTCGGTGCACCTCGACATAGCTAGATTGCTTGGTGGGGAGTTTTGTGAAAAAATGAAATTCGTGGTTTTTTAGATGTGAGGGTTGGAAAGGCCTACAAATGTCCCCAAATGAATACTGCAAAAGTCTTGGTGCACGAAAGTTTTGAATTGGATGGAGTTTGCACTTGGCCAAGTTGGTCGGTGCACCACGATATAGCTAGATTGCTTGGTGGGGAGTTTTGTGAAAAAATGAAATTCGTGGTTTTTGAGATGTGAGGGTTAGAAAGGCCTACAAATGTCCCCAAATAAATACCATGAAAATCTGGGTGCACGAAAAATTTTAGTTCGGAGGGTTTTGCTCATGGCCAAGGTTGGCAGTGCACCACGGCATAGGTTGATGGCTGGGTGGGGAGTTTTGTGAAAAAATGAAATTCGTGGTTTTTGAGATGTGAGGGTTGGAAAGGCCTACAAATGACCCCAAATGAATACCATGAAATTCTTGGTGCACGAAAGTTTTGAGTATGGAGGGGTTTGCACATGGCCAAGCTGTCGGTGCACCACGATATAGCTAGATTGCTTGGTGGGGAGTTTTGTGAAAAAATGAAATTCGTGGTTTTTGAGATGTGAGGGCTGGAAAGGCCTACAAATGTCCCCAAATGAATACCATGAAAATCTGGGTGCACGAAAATTTTTAGTTCGGAGGGTTTTGCACATGGCCAAGGTTGGCAGTGCACCACGGCATAGGTTGATGGCTGGGTGGGGAGTTTTGTGAAAAAATGAAATTCGTGGTTTTTGAGATGTGAGGGTTGGAAAGGCCTACAAATGACCCCAAATGAATACCATGAAATTCTTGGTGCACGGAAGTTTTGAGTACGGAGGGGTTTGCACATGGCCAAGGCTGTCGGTGCACCACGACATAGCTAGATTGCTTGGTGGGGAGTTTTGTGAAAAAATGAAATTCGTGGTTTTTGAGATGTGAGAGCTGGAAAGGCCTACAAATGTCCCCTAATGAATACCATGAAAATCTGGGTGCACGAAAATTTTTAGTTCAGATGGTTTTGAACATGGCCAAGGTTGGCGGTGCACCACGGCATAGGTTGATGGTTGGGTGGGGAGTTTTGTGAAAAAATGAAATTCGTGGTTTTTGAGATGTGAGGGTTGGAAAGGCCTACAAATGTCCCCAAATGAATACTGCAAAAGTCTTGGTGATGAGGCCATCGGCGCCATTGATCGGCGGAAACGTGCTCCGTTCGTTGGAGAGTGGCCTCCAAACGTCGATTGTTCGGTGGAATCGACGAGGAAACGCAGCGGAAGACTCTTAGGGTTAACACTCGATTCTCTCAAGCTTCTCACTGGAATGGTAAACCCGACGAGGTGAATCCTAATCTAGGGTTTAGGGTTTGAGCAGAGATGGAAGGTGGGAGTACTCTCAACCAATATTCTCATTCATCCAAGCTTCTTTACAAACAAACGGCCTGCTCTTTTATAGATTAAGGGCAGCCATGAAGAGCAAACAGAGAATGCCGTTTAGAATTAACCTAACGGCGAGAAAGAAGAAAGACAACCCTAGACTAAGGTTCGGGTATTGACGGCGTTACAGACTCGGGGCAAAGGTGTGGGACGCGTGCTTTGGAAAGCTAGCAAAGGAAAGTGGCACACGCTGCGCAAACTGAAGGAACCAACGGCTGGCTGTGTTAAGGTTTGAACCCTAGCCGCGCAGAAATTGGTTTATGCGTGAATGAAGAGTCTTGTAGTCGCGAAACAAAAATGTTGTAGGGTTGGGTCGTGTGAAATGCTGCAAACAACCCCTCTTCCTACGTGAAAGCTATTGGGCCGCAAGTCTCAGCCCATGCGGGAAAGAGAACTGGCACGCTGGACGGAAAGCACACCCTGCACCATGAAGAGATTGGATGTATGTTGAAAGTTGGGCTCGGGCCCAATTGGGTTGATGTAGAGAAGAGTTGGGCCGTAGGCCCAATGGCAATTCTTCCATAATTGGCAGCTTAGAAAATAGGCTGTATTTAGCAAACAAACCCAATTAGAGACATTTATTTAATCAAAATAAAAGAAAATAAAGAAATTAAAAAGAAATGGGCCTAGGCGTTGGCCCAATGCTATAAGCCTTATTGGGGTCACATCATCCCCTCCCCCTTGAAGAGGATCTGTCCTCAGATCTAGAGGATTATTAAAGGCTCACAGCAACCAAAATAATAGTACCACCAGGATCAAAAACAAATCTGCAATAGTCATCAAATAAAATTGAATTAAAATCATACAGACCATGCAGTAAGATTGAGTGTGGACTATGTGAAAATGGGCTTATAAAAGTTGAAAAGTTTGGTTTGAGGCCCACTTCACAAAAAGAATGTTTGACACTTTGACTAAGATGATTTTTGAAAAGAATTTTAGAGTCAAAGTGTGTTGGTACACAAGATGTTGAGGAGGATGAAATAAGGAAATGAGATGGAGAACAAAAATTTTGAGAAGAAAACAAAACAAAAGATTTAATGAAAAAGTGAGTAGAGTTTAAAGTTGGGAAAACTCCCTTTGAAAATGGGATCTTCATGTAAGGAATTGGTGAAGAATTGATCACCAAATCCCTAACATAGAGTTCTTTTTTCTCTTTTGAAATGCACTTTAACTCTACCACTTGTGATTGTATTTCAAGATTGCTCTCTTGTTTTATTTTCTCTCTTTCCTCAAATTCTTTTCTCTCATTCTCTTCTTTTGCTTTTCTTAGACCCTCCTCTTGTGCCTTTTCTTCTTCCTCTCTTCTTTTCTTCTCATTTATCTCTTTTTCCTCTTGTTCTTTTTCAGCACAAAACCTCTCGAGCGCTTCTTTTTCTCTCTTCTTTTCAAATTCTCGAAGCTTTTGATGTTTAGCTTGCTCTCTCTTGTATTTTTCTCTCTTTCTTTGTTCACTCAAGAGCAAGTCTAGATTGTGCTTGAAATCTTTTTCTAGTCTAGAAAACTTATCAATGTTTTGGATGAATGCATCCCCAATGTCAATGAAGTCTTCTATCCTAGCTTGTTGTTCTTTAGTGATCCTAAATAAAGGGGGTATGAAATGTTTCCACATGCATGTTTTTAATTCATAAAATGTATTGATGCATGATGTTCTCCCCTTTTTCACTAAATATTGCCTCTCTTGCCACCAATCTAATGCACGTCCTACAAATCTAGATGTAACATGCCTAAGAATGTCTATATGACTATATTTACTAAACAAAGGTTGCACCAATTTTTCAGTATCCCACATCCAATCTTTAAATGATATTGGTCCTATATCTTCCCCAAAGAAAGGAATGTCACTATGAATGGTTTGATGCAACTCATGACTACCATTATGCCTACCTAAATGCACACTACTATGTCTACCTAAATGCACACGGCTAGAAGAAGAAAAACTCATTTTGAAACACTTTTGACAAAAAATTTTTTCACAAAGTTAATGAATTTCTAAAGAGAAAGTAGTGGAAAAGAGTTCTAGAGATACTCCCAGGAAAGGGAGGTGAGTCACATGGACAAGCTTAGGAACCAAGCCTTTCCTAGCCAGAGATCTCTAAAATGCTTTCACAAAATTTCTCAATAAAAATTACAAATGAAACAAATTGTATGAAAAACAAATTGAGAAAGTGTGTGTAGAAAGTGAAATCTGAAAGACCAAAAGAAGGTCAACTAGGTGTTAAACACATTGCACCTAGATATCACGGGACTTAAAACAGAAATACAAGCATACAAAGCACGCAAACAGAACCTGGACATTGAAACACATAGCATAAAAGCTGAAAACATAAAGACTGAAATCGTAAAAACTGAAAACATAAACTAGACGAAAAACCTAAGTGAAGATACAAGTGGCCTTTGGAACCCCTTGAACCTCACACTAAACACGCTTAAACTATTACAAACTTGCTAAGGATGGGATTGCGCTAAAGCATTTTCCCACCTAAGCCAAATGAAAGGAAAACACTGAAATGTGAAAGAAAATTTACACAAAATCCCGTGACATCCAAAAACAGCAAAAACTAAAAATAACAGTATGCTACGTCTCTCTCTCGGCTAGCCTCCAAAATATACCACCCTCAAGTGTGTGTACTCCTCCTTGAAGGTCCCAACTCACTCCTTTTTCCTCTCGGTGGCCACTCAAACTGTTTTTCCTCACCACAGCTGCACTTTGCAGAAAAGGTATCACCTACAAGGCTACCAAAAACAGTGAGTGCAAGTCAAATGAACCAAGAACAAATGAGTAGTCAGCCACATTTGAGAGTAAAAGCAGAAAACAATAAAAGTTCAAATTTGAGATAAGGACAACATCAAGTGATGGATATAATAGACAAACTCAAGGATAGCCAATAAAGACAAGCAAGAAAAAGGCAAAGCAATAAAGGATAGCACACAAAAGGATCCTAAGGAATGTAGCTAGAGTAAGATGAATAAAACCAAAATCAAGAAGACACAAAACAAGTTGAATCAAGAGCACATGCAAATTGTATTTGAAATGGATAGTCAAGACGAACTTTGTGAACTGTTTTGCCTCCCTTTCTTGTCACTCAAATAACTCAAACAGTATCTTTCATTACAGCTTTTCTCATCATATTTTCTTTCTCTGTTTTTTTTGTTTTTTTATTTAGAGATTTTCTTTTCAACTCACATATATCACATATGCATCTTTTCCTTTAAATCACAGTTCACTTCAATTGCAATTTTAACAAATCCATTCAAAATATCAATTGCATATGACAAATGACAAGGATCCAACTTAAAAACAATGATGAAAAGCACATTAGAAAGCAATGAAGTCACAAGAAACTCTCGGCAGTGCAGAACAAAGATCAAAATGCAGCAGATGTGAATCAATCAAAATCAACCAGTTGCAGTAAAACTATAATAGCAACAAACTTTCAGCCAAAACAGAATGCACAACGCAGAATGCTGGAGGTTCAATTCTAATTGATGCATGTGTATGAAACTGAACGAATACATAGAAGCTGCATCAAAACAATAGAAAAACAACATTAGAGCAATTTGAATGGCCAACAGCGGTGAAAAACAAAAGCTGCAACTCAATAAAAGATGAAGCAACAGTTACGGATAGAGAACTAGGCTAACCACAGAATCAATAAAAGGTGATTAAGTAGACACACAAGGAAAACAAAAGCAGTTGCCATTCAGATTCGAACGACCATGCAATAGGTACAAAATCTGGAAATTAGTCAATCAGAGCTCAAATAGACTGAAACATTAAAACCTGTGAATGCTCAAATAGAATGAGGCAGTGCTCAAACTCAAACAAATAAACTAGGCCAGCACTAGCATCAAAAACATTTATCAAGCATGAACATGACTCCAGTAATGAAGACAAACTACTCAAGACAAGATCTAACATAGCCTATGCATTCACATGACTAAGCTTGCATTTCCACACATAAATTCTGATACAAATCAGATTAGACTGTGATGGAATACGCATGAAATGCTTCGGTCACAGCAATCCTTGGCCAACAGATGAATTTCCAAAGCAAGAACAGAATCAAACAAAGAACAAAGGAACAACAGAATCAACTACTATGAGTGAAAAACATCTAAACCGAAACTGGAACAGAAATGGAAAAAAAAATTGAACAAACAATGCAAGAACTTAGCACGAATGAAACATGAAACAGTGAAAAATACACTGCAGAAAATTGCTACTGATCTCCTAGCAATATATGAACTCCACAAAACATAGGAAACTAAGCATGTGATACACAATAGTGACAAAACTGACGCGCACAACAGATCAACAGAAAAAAAAATAGGCACACATCTATGGAATCAAGGAACATGTGAAATGGCTAAATATGACTTAGACAGAACACGAAGATCAGAAAAAAATTAAAGCTAAGTAAGAAAAAGAAATCCAACTTATGGACATACATTGACGGCAAGAAATTCAGCGAGCTACAAACAGTCTTTAAAGTATTGATTCAGAAAATTTGAACAAGCACATTGAATCAATTTCAGCACTAAAACATCAATAGCACAGATGAACAACAGAGACGCAAAACTCAATCAAACCAGAACAAGACAGAATCGAACAAAAATTTGAAGAAATAACAGCAAAGAGAAGATGAAGAACACTTATCTCAGCGCGGTCCAAGAATGAGTGGCTATCAATACCACTTGATGAGGCCATCGGCGCCATTGATCGGCGGAAACGTGCTCCGTTCGTTGGAGAGTGGCCTCCAAACGTCGATTGTTCGGTGGAATCGATGAGGAAACGCAGCGGAAGACTCTTAGGGTTAACACTCGATTCTCTCAAGCTTCTCACTGGAATGGTAAACCCGACGAGGTGAATCCTAATCTAGGGTTTAGGGTTTGAGCAGAGATAAAAGGTTGGAGTACTCTCAACCAATATTCTCATTCATCCAAGCTTCTTTACAAACAAACGGCCTGCCCTTTTATAGATTAAGGGCGGCCATGAAGAGCAAACAGAGAATGCCGTTTAGAATTAACCTAACGGCGAGAAAGAAGAAAGGCAACCCTAGACTAAGGTTCGGGTATTGACGGCGTTCTAGACTCGCGGCAAAGGTGTGGGACGCGTGCTTTGGAAAGCTAGCAAAGGAAAGTGGCACACGCTACGCAAACTGAAGGAACCAACGGCTGGCTGTGTTAAGGTTTGAACCCTAGCCACGCAGAAATTGGTTTATGCGTGAATGAAGAGTCTTGTAGTCGCGAAACAAAAATGTTGTAGGGTTGGGTCGTGTGAAATGCTGCAAACAACCCCTCTTCCTACGTGAAAGCTATTGGGCCGCAAGTCTCAGCCCATGCGGGAAAGAGAACTGGCACGCTGGACGGAAAGCACACCCTGCACCATGAAGAGATTGGATGTATGTTAAAAGTTGGGCTCGGGCCCAATTCGGTTGATGTAGAGAAGAGTTGGGTCGTAGGCCCAATGGCAATTCTTCCATAATTGGCAGCTTAGAAAATAGGCTGTATTTAGCAAACAAACCCAATTAGAGACATTTATTTAATCAAAATAAAAGAAAATAAAGAAATTAAAAAGAAATGGGCCTAGGCGTTGGCCCAATGCTATAAGCCTTATTGGGGTCACATCACTTGGTGCACGAAAGTTTTGAATTGGATGGAGTTTGCACTTGGCCAAGTTGGTCGGTGCACCACGAAATAGCTAGATTGCTTGGTGGGGAGTTTTGTGAAAAAATGAAATTCGTGGTTTCTGAGATGTGAGGGTTGGAAAGGCCTACAAATGTCCCCAAATGAATACCATGAAAATCTGGGTGCATGAAAATTTTTAGTTTGGAGGGTTTTGCACATGGCCAAGGTTGGCGGTGCACCACGGCATAGGTTGATGGCTGGGTGGGGAGTTTTGTGAAAAAATGAAATTCGTGGTTTTTGAGATGTGAGGGTTGGAAAGGCCTACAAATGACCGCAAATGAATACCATGAAATTCTTGGTGCACGAAACTTTTGAGTTCGGAGGGGTTTGCACATGGCCAAGGCTGTCGGTGCACCACGACATAGCTAGATTGCTTGGTGGGGAGTTTTGTGAAAAAATGAAATTCATGGTTTTTGGGATGTGAGGGTTGGAAAGGCCTACAAATGTCCCCAAATGAATACCATGAAAATCTAGGTGCACGAAAGTTTTGAGTTCGGAGGGGTTTGCACATGGCCAAGGCTGTCGGTGCACCACGACATAGCTAGATTGCTTGGTGGGGAGTTTTGTGAAAAAATGAAATTCGTGGTTTTTGAGATGTGAGGGTTGGAAAGGCCTACAAATGTCCCCAAATGAATACCATGAAATTCTCGGTGCACGAAAGTTTTGAGTACGGAGGGGTTTGCACATGGCCAAGGTTGTCGGTGCACCACGACATAGCTAGATTGCTTGGTGGGGAGTTTTGTGAAAAAATGAAATTCGTGGTTTTTGAGATGTGAGGGTTGGAAAGGCCTACAAATGTCCCCAAATGAATACCATGAAAATCTAGGTGCACGAAAGTTTTGAGTTCGGAGGGGTTTGCACATGGCCAAGGCTGTCGGTGCACCACGACATAGCTAGATTGCTTGGTGGGGAGTTTTGTGAAAAATTGAAATTCGTGGTTTTTGAGATGTGAGGGTTGGAAAGGCCTACAAATGACCCCAAATGAATACCATGAAATTCTTGGTGCACGAAAGTTTTGAGTTCGGAGTGGTTTGCACATGGCCAAGGCGGTCGGTGCACCACGACATAGCTAGATTGCTTAGTTGGGAGTTTTGTGAAAAAATGAAATTCGTGGTTTTTGAGATATGAGCGTTGGAAAGGCGTACAAATGTCCCCAAATGAGTACTGTAAAAGTCTTGGTGGAAGAAAGTTTTGAACTGGATGGAGTTTGAACTTGGCCAAGTTGGTCGGTGCACCTCGACATAGCTAGATTGCTTGGTGGGGAGTTTTGTGAAAAAATGAAATTCGTGGTTTTTGAGATGTGAGGGTTGGAAAGGCCTACAAATGTCCCCAAATGAATACCATGAAAATCTGGGTGCACGAAAATTTTTAGTTCGGATGGTTTTGCACATGGCCAAGGTTGGCAGTGCGCGACGGCATAGGTTGATGGCTGGGTGGGGAGTTTTGTGAAAAAATGAAATTCGTGGTTTTTGAGATGTGAGGGTTGGAAAGGCCTACAAATGACCCCAAATGAATACCATGAAATTCTTGGTGCACGAAAGTTTTGAGTACGGAGGGGTTTGCACATGGCCAAGGTTGTCGGTGCACCACGACATAGTTAGATTGCTTGGTGGGGAGTTTTGTGAAAAAATGAAATTCGTGGTTTTTGAGATGTGAGGGTTGGAAAGGCCTACAAATGTCCCCAAATGAATACCATGAAAATCTAGGTGCACGAAAGTTTTGAGTTCGGAGGGGTTTGCACATGGCCAAGGCTGTCGGTGCACCACGACATAGCTAGATTGCTTGGTGGGGAGTTTTGTGAAAAAATGAAATTCGTGGTTATTGAGATGTGAGGGTTGGAAAGGCCTACAAATGTCCCCAAATGAATACCATGAAAATCTGGGTGCACGAAAATTTTTAGTTCGGATGGTTTTGCACATGGCCAAGGTTGGCAGTGCACCACGGCATAGGTTGATGGCTGGGTGGGGAGTTTTGTGAAAAAATGAAATTCGTGGTTTTTGAGATGTGAGGGTTGGAAAGGCCTACAAATGAGTACTGTAAAAGTCTTGGTGCAAGAAAGTTTTGAATTGGATGGAGTTTGAACTTGGCCAAGTTGGTCGGTGCACCTCGACATAGCTAGATTGCTTGGTGGGGAGTTTTGTGAAAAAATGAAATTCGTGGTTTTTGAGTTGTAAAGGCCTACAAATGTCCCAAATGAATACCATGAAAATCTGGGTGCACGAAAATTTTTAGTTCGGATCGTTTTGCACATGGCCAAGGTTGGCAGTGCACCACGGCATAGGTTGATGGCTGGGTGGGGAGTTTTGTGAAAAAATGAAATTCGTGGTTTTTGAGATGTGAGGGTTGGAAAGGCCTACAAATGACCCCAAATGAATACCATGAAATTCTTGGTGCACAAAAGTTTTGAGTTCGGAGGGGTTTGCACATGGCCAAGGCTGTCGGTGCACCACGACATAGCTAGATTGCTTGGTGGGGAGTTTTGTGAAAAAATGAAATTCGTGGTTTTTGAGATGTGAGGGTTGGAAAGGCTTACAAATGTCCCCAAATGAATACCATGAAAATCTGGGTGCACGAAAATTTTTAGTTTGGAGGGTTTTGCACATGGCCAAGGTTGGCGGTGCACCACGGCATAGGTTGATTGCTTGGTGGCTTGGTGGGGAGTTTTGTGAAAAAATGAAATTCGTGGTTTTTGAGTTATGAGCGTTGGAAAGGCCTACAAATGTCCCCAAATGAGTACTGTAAAAGTCTTGGTGCAAGAAAGTTTTGAATTGGATGGAGTTTGCACTTGGCCAAGTTGGTCGGTGCACCTCGACATAGCTAGATTGCTTGGTGGGGAGTTTTGTGAAAAAATGAAATTCGTGGTTTTTGAGATGTGAGGGTTGGAAAGGCCTAAAAATGACCCCAAATGAATACCATGAAATTCTTGGTGCACTAAAGTTTTGAGTTCGGAGGGGTTTGCACATGGCCAAGGCTGTCGGTGCACCACGACATAGCTAGATTGCTTGGTGGGGAGTTTTGTGAAAAAATGAAATTCGTGGTTTTTGAGATGTGAGGGTTGGAACGGCCTACAAATGACCCCAAATGAATACCATGAAATTCTTGGTGCACGAAAGTTTTGAGTTCGGAGTGGTTTGCACATGGCCAAGGCTGTCGGTGCACCACGACATAGCTAGATTGCTTAGTTGGGACTTTTGTGAAAAAATGAAATTCGAGGTTTTTGAGATGTGAGGGTTGGAAAGGCCTACAAATGTCCCCAAATGAATACCATGAAAATCTGGGTGCACGAAAATTTTTAGTTCGAAGGGTTTTGCACAAGGCCAAGGTTGGCGGTGCACCACGGCATAGGTTGATGGCTGGGTGGGGAGTTTTGTGAAAAAATGAAATTCGTGGTTTTTGAGATGTGAGGGTTGGAAAGGCCTACAAATAACCCCAAATGAATACCATGAAATTCTTGGTGCACCAAAGTTTTTTGTTCGGAGGGGTTTGCACATGGCCAAGGCTGTCGGTGCACCACGACATAGCTAGATTGCTTGGTGGGGAGTTTTGTGAAAAAATGAAATTCGTGGTTTTTGAGATGTGAGGGTTGGAAAGGCCTAAAAATGACCACAAATGAATACCATGAAATTCTTGGTGCACGAAATTTTTGAGTTCGGAGGGGTTTGCACATGGCCAAGGCTGTCGGTGCACCACGACATAGGTAGATGACTTGGTGGGGAGTTTTGTGAAAAAATGAAATTCGTGGTTTTTGAGATATGAGCGTTGGAAAGGCCTACAAATGTCCCCAAATGAGTACTGTAAAAGTCTTGGTGCAAGAAAGTTTTGAATTGGATGGAGTTTGCACTTGGCCAAGTTGGTCGGTGCACCTCGACATAGCCAGATTGCTTGGTGGTGAGTTTTGTGAAAAAATGAAATTCGTGGTTTTTGAGATGTGAGGGTTGGAAAGGCCTACTAATGTCCCCAAATGAATACCAAGAAAATCTGGGTGCACAAAAATTTTTAGTTCGGAGGGTTTTGCACATGGCCAAGGTTGGCGGTGCACCACGGCATAGGTAGATGGCTTGGTGGGGAGTTTTGTGAAAAAATGAAATTCGTGGTTTTTGAGATATGAGCGTTGGAAAGGCCTACAAATGTCCCCAAATGAGTACTGTAAAAGTCTTGGTGCACGAAAGTTTTGAATTGGATGGAGTTTGCACTTGGCCAAGTTGGTCGGTGCACCTCGACATAGCTAGATTGCTTGGTGGGGAGTTTTGTGAAAAAATGAAATTCGTGGTTTTTTAGATGTGAGGGTTGGAAAGGCCTAGAAATATCCCCAAATGAATACCGTGAAAATCTGAAAACTTTTAGTTCGGATGGTTTTGCACATGGCCAAGGTTGGCGGTGCACCACGGCATAGGTTGATGGCTGGGTGGGGAGTTTTGTGAAAAATTGAAATTCGTGGTTTTTGAGATGTGAGGGTTGTAAAGGCCTACAAATGACCCCAAATGAATACCATGAAATTCTTGGTGCACGAAAGTTTTGAGTTCGGAGGGGTTTGCACATGGCCAAGGCTGTCGGTGCACCACGACATAGCTAGATTGCTTGGTGGGGAGTTTTGTGAAAAAATGAAATTCGTGGTTTTTGAGATGTGAGGGTTGGAAAGGCCTACAAATGTCCCCAAATGAATACCATGAAAATCTGGGTGCACGAAAATTTTTAGTTCGGAGGGTTTTGCACATGGCCAAGGTTGGCGGTGCACCACGGCATAGGTTAATGGCTGGGTGGGGAGTTTTGTGAAAAAATGAAATTCGTGGTTTTTGAGATGTGAGGGTTGGAAAGGCCTACATATGACCCCAAATGAATACCATGAAATTCTTGGTGAACGAAAATTTTTAGTTCGGAGGGGTTTGCACATGGCCAAGGCTGTCGGTGCACCACGACATAGCTAGATTGCTTGGTGGGGAGTTTTGTGAAAAAATGAAATTCGTGGTTTTTGAGATGTGAGGGTTGGAAAGGCCTACAAATGTCCCCAAATGAATACCATGAAAATCTGGGTGCACGAAAATTTTTAGTTCGGAGGGTTTTGCACATGGCCAAGGTTGGCGGTGCACCACGGCATAGGTTAATGGCTGGGTGGGGAGTTTTGTGAAAAAATGAAATTCATGGTTTTTGAGATGTGAGGGTTGGAAAGGCCTACATATGACCCCAAATGAATACCATGAAATTCTTGGTGCACGAAAATTTTTAGTTCGGAGGGGTTTGCACATGGCCAAGGTTGTCGGTGCACCACGACATAGCTAGATTGCTTGGTGGGGAGTTTTGTGAAAAAATGAAATTCGTGGTTTTTGAGATGTGAGGGTTAGAAAGGCCTACAAATGTCCCCAAATGAATACCATGAAAAGCTGGGTGCACGAAAATTTTTAGTTCGGAGGGTTTTGCACATGGCCAAGGTTGGCGGTGCACCACGGCATAGGTTGATGGCTGGGTGGGGAGTTTTGTGAAAAAATGAAATTCGTGGTTTTTGAGATGTGAGGGTTGGAAAGGCCTACAAATGACCCCAAATGAATACCATGAAACTCTTGGTGCACGAAAGTTTTGAGTTCGGAGGGGTTTGCACATGGCCAAGGCTGTCGGTGCACCACGACATAGCTAGATTGCTTGGTGGGGAGTTTTGTGAAAAAATGAAATTCGTGGTTTTTGAGATGTGAGGGTTGGAAAGGCCTACAAATATCCCCAAATGAATACCATGAAAATCTGGGTGCACGAAAATTTTTAGTTCGGAGGGTTTTGCACTTGGCCAAGGTTGGCGGTGCACCACGGCATAGGTAGATGGCTGGGTGGGGAGTTTTGTGAAAAAATGAAATTCGTGGTTTTTGAGATGTGAGGGTTGGAAAGGCCTACATATGACCCCAAATGAATACCATGAAATTCTTGGTGCACGAAAATTTTTAGTTCGGAGGGGTTTGCACATGGCCAAGGCTGTCGGTGCACCACGACATAGCTAGATTGCTTGGTGGGGAGTTTTGTGAAAAAATGAAATTCGTGGTTTTTGAGATGTGAGGGTTGGAAAGGCCTACAAATGTCCCCAAATGAATACCATGAAAATCTGGGTGCACGAAAATTTTTAGTTCGGAGGGTTTTGCACATGGCCAAGGTTGGCGGTGCACCACGGCATAGGTTAATGGCTGGGTGGGGAGTTTTGTGAAAAAATGAAATTCATGGGTTTTGAGATGTGAGGGTTGGAAAGGCCTACATATGACCCCAAATGAATACCATGAAATTCTTGGTGCACGAAAATTTTTAGTTCGGAGGGGTTTGCACATGGCCAAGGTTGTCGGTGCACCACGACATAGCTAGATTGCTTGGTGGGGAGTTTTGTGAAAAAATGAAATTCGTGGTTTTTGAGATGTGAGGGTTAGAAAGGCCTACAAATGTCCCCAAATGAATACCATGAAAATCTGGGTGCACGAAAATTTTTAGTTCGGAGGGTTTTGCACATGGCCAAGGTTGGCGGTGCACCACGGCATAGGTTGATGGCTGGGTGGGGAGTTTTGTGAAAAAATGAAATTCGTGGTTTTTGAGATGTGAGGGTTGGAAAGGCCTATAAATGACCCCAAATGAATACCATGAAACTCTTGGTGCACGAAAGTTTTGAGTTCGGAGTGGTTTGCACATGGCCAAGGCTGTCGGTGCACCACGACATAGCTAGATTGCTTAGTTGGGAGTTTTGTGAAAAAATGAAATTCGAGGTTTTTGAGATGTGAGGGTTGGAAAGGCCTACAAATGTCCCCAAATGAATACCATGGAAATCTGGGTGCACGAAAAATTTTAGTTCGGAGGGTTTTGCACATGGCCAAGGTTGGCGGTGCACCGCGGCATAGCTAGATTGCTTGGTGGGGAGTTTTGTGAAAAAATGAAATTCGTGGTTTTTGAGATGTGAGGGTTGGAAAGGCCTACAAATGTCCCCAAATGAATACCATGAAAATCTGGGTGCACTAAAATTTTTAGTTCGGAGGGTTTTGCACATGGCCAAGGTTGGCGGTGCACCACGGCATAGGTAGATGGCTTGGTGGGGAGTTTTGTGAAAAAATGAAATTCGTGGTTTTTGAGATATGAGCGTTGGAAAGGCCTACAAATGTCCCCAAATGAATACCATGAAATTCTTGGTGCACGATAGTTTGGAGTTCGGAGGGGTTTGCACATGGCCAAGGTTGTCGCTCGATTGGTTGGTCGGGAGTTTTTATGAAAAAATGAAATTCGTGGTTTTTGAGATGTGAGGGTTGGAAAGGCCTACAAATGACCCCAAATGAATACCATGAAATTCTTTGTGCACGAAAGTTTTGAGTTCGGAGGTGTTTGCACATGGCCAAGGCTGTCGGTGCACCACGACATAGCTAGATTGCTTGGTGGGGAGTTTTGTGAAAAGATGAAATTCGTGGTTTTTGAGATGTGAGGGTTGGAAAGGCCTACAAATGACCCCAAATGAATATCATGAAATTCTTGGTGCACGAAAGTTTTGAGTTCGGAGGTGTTTGCACATGGCCAAGGCTGTCGGTGCACCACGACATAGCTAGAATGCTTGGTGGGTAGTTTTGTGAAAAAATGAAATTCGTGGTTTTTGAGATGTGAGGGTTGGAAAGGCCTACAAATGTCCCCAAATGAATACCATGAAAATCTGGGTGCACTAAAATTTTTAGTTCGGAGGGTTTTGCACATGGCCAAGGTTGGCGGTGCACCACGGCATAGGTAGTGGGCTTGGTGGGGAGTTTTGTGAAAAAATGAAATTCGTGGTTTTTGAGATATGAGCATTGGAAAGGCCTACAAATGTCCCCAAATGAGTACTGTAAAAGTCTTGGTGCACGAAAGTTTTGAATTGGATGGAGTTTGCACTTGGCCAAGTTCGTCGGTGCACCTCGACATAGCTAGATTGCTTGGTGGTGAGTTTTGTGAAAAAATGATATTCGTGGTTTTTGAGATGTAAGGTTTGGAAAGGCCTACAAATGTCCCCAAATGAATACCATGAAAATCTGGGTGCACGAAAATTTTTAGTTCGGATGGTTTTGCACATGGCCAAGGTTAGCGGTGCACCACGACATAGGTTGATGGCTGGGTGGGGAGTTTTGTGAAAAAATGAAATTCGTGGTTTTTGAGATGTGAGGGTTGGAAAGGCCTACAAATGACCCCAAATGAATACCATGAAATTCTTGGTGCACGAAAGTTTTGCGTTCGGAGGGGTTTGCACATGGCCAAGGCTGTCGGTGCACCACTACATAGCTAGATTGCTTGGTGGGGAGTTTTGTGAAAAATTGAAATTCGTGGTTTTTGAGATGTGAGGGTTGGAAAGGCCTACAAATGTCCCCAAATGAATACCATGAAAATCTGGGTGCACAAAAATTTTTAGTTCGCAGGGTTTTGCACGTGGCCAAGGTTGGCGGTGCACCACGGCATAGGTAGATGACTTGGTGGGGAGTTTTGTGAAAAAATGAAATTCGTGGTTTTTGAGATATGAGCATTGGAAAGGCCTACAAATGTCCCCAAATGAGTACTGTAAAAGTCTTGGTGCAAGAAAGTTTTGAATTGGATGGAGTTTGCATTTGGCCAAGTTGGTCGGTGCACCTCGACATAGCTAGATTGCTTGGTGGTGAGTTTTGTGAAAAAATGAAATTCGTGGTTTTTGAGATGTGAGGGTTGGAAAGGCCTACAAATGTCCCCAAATGAATACCATGAAAATCTGGGTGCCCGAAAATATTTAGTTCGGATGGTTTTCCACATGGCCAAGGTTGGCGGTGCACCACGGCATAGGTTGATGGCTGGGTGGGGAGTTTTGTGAAAAAATGAAATTCGTGGTTTTTGAGATGTGAGGGTTGGAAAGGCCTACAAATGACCCCAAATGAACACCATGAAATTCTTGGTGCACGAAAGTTTTGAGTTCGGAGGGGTTTGCACATGGCCAAGGCTGTCGGTGCACCACGACATAGCTAGATTGCTTGGTGGGGAGTTTTGTGAAAAAATGAAATTCGTGGTTTTTGAGATGTGAGGGTTGGAAAGGCCTACAAATGTCCCCAAATGAATACCATGAAAATCTGGGTGCACGAAAATTTTTAGTTCGGAGGGTTTTGCACATGGCCAAGGTTGGCGGTGCACCACGGCATAGGTAGATGGCTTGGTGGGGAGTTTTGTGAAAAAAGGAAATTCGTGGTTTTTGAGATATGAGCGATGGAAGGCCTACAAATGTCCCAAATGAGTACTGTAAAAGTCTTGGTGCAAGAAAGTTTTGAATTGGATGGAGTTTGCACTTGGCCAAGTTGGTCGGTGCACCTCGACATAGCTAGATTGCTTGGTGGGGAGTTTTGTGAAAAAATGAAATTCGTGGATTTTGGGATGTGAAGGTTGGAAAGGCCTACAAATGTCCCCAAATGAATACCATGAAATTCTTGGTGCACGAAAGTTTTTAGTTCGGAGGGGTTTGCACATGGCCAAGGCTGTCGGTGCACCACGACATAGCTAGATTGCTTGGTGGGGAGTTTTGTGAAAAAATGAAATTCGTGGTTTTTGAGATGTGAGGGTTGGAAAGGCCTACAAATGACCCCAAATGAATATCATGAAATTCTTGGTGCACGAAAGTTTTGAGTTCGGAGGTGTTTGCACATGGCCAAGGCTGTCGGTACACCACGACATAGCTAGATTGCTTGGTGGGTAGTTTTGTGAAAAAATGAAATTCGTGGTTTTTGAGATGTGAGGGTTGGAAAGGCCTACAAATGTCCCCAAATGAATACCATGAAAATCTGGGTGCACGAAAATTTTTAGTTCGGACGGTTTTGCACATGGCCAAGGTTGGCGGTGCACCACGGCATAGGTAGATGGCTTGGTGGGGAGTTTTGTGAAAAAATGAAATTCGTGGTTTTTGAGATATGAGCATTGGAAAGGCCTACAAATGTCCCCAAATGAGTACTGTAAAAGTCTTGGTGCAAGAAAGTTTTGAATTGGATGGAGTTTGCATTTGGCCAAGTTGGTCGGTGCACCTCGACATAGCTAGATTGCTTGGTGGTGAGTTTTGTGAAAAAATGAAATTCGTGGTTTTTGAGATGTGAGGGTTGGAAAGGCCTACAAATGTCCCCAAATGAATACCATGAAAATCTGGGTGCCCGAAAATATTTAGTTCGGATGGTTTTCCACATGGCCAAGGTTGGCGGTGCACCACGGCATAGGTTGATGGCTGGGTGGGGAGTTTTGTGAAAAAATGAAATTCGTGGTTTTTGAGATGTGAGGGTTGGAAAGGCCTACAAATGACCCCAAATGAACACCATGAAATTCTTGGTGCACGAAAGTTTTGAGTTCGGAGGGGTTTGCACATGGCCAAGGCTGTCGGTGCACCACGACATAGCTAGATTGCTTGGTGGGGAGTTTTGTGAAAAAATGAAATTCGTGGTTTTTGAGATGTGAGGGTTGGAAAGGCCTACAAATGTCCCCAAATGAATACCATGAAAATCTGGGTGCACGAAAATTTTTAGTTCGGAGGGTTTTGCACATGGCCAAGGTTGGCGGTGCACCACGGCATAGGTAGATGGCTTGGTGGGGAGTTTTGTGAAAAAAGGAAATTCGTGGTTTTTGAGATATGAGCGATGGAAGGCCTACAAATGTCCCAAATGAGTACTGTAAAAGTCTTGGTGCAAGAAAGTTTTGAATTGGATGGAGTTTGCACTTGGCCAAGTTGGTCGGTGATCCTCGACATAGCTAGATTGCTTGGTGGGGAGTTTTGTGAAAAAATGAAATTCGTGGATTTTGAGATGTGAAGGTTGGAAAGGCCTACAAATGTCCCCAAAAGAATACCATGAAAATCTGGGTGCACGAAAATCTTTAGTTCGGATGGTTTTGCACATGGCCAAGGCTCTCGGTGCACCACGGCATAGGTTGATGGCTGGGTGGGGAGTTTTGTGAAAAAATGAAATTCGTGGTTTTTGAGATGTGAGGGTTGGAACGGCCTACAAATGACCCCAAATGAATACCATGAAATTCTTGGTGCACGAAAGTTTTGAGTTCGGAGTGGTTTGCACATGGCCAAGGCTGTCGGTGCACCACGACATAGCTAGATTGCTTAGTTGGGACTTTTGTGAAAAAATGAAATTCGAGGTTTTTGAGATGTGAGGGTTGGAAAGGCCTACAAATGTCCCCAAATGAATACCATGAAAATCTGGGTGCACGAAAATTTTTAGTTCGGAGGGTTTTGCACAAGGCCAAGGTTGGCGGTGCACCACGGCATAGGTTGATGGCTGGGTGGGGAGTTTTGTGAAAAAATGAAATTCGTGGTTTTTGAGATGTGAGGGTTGGAAAGGCCTACAAATAACCCCAAATGAATACCATGAAATTCTTGGTGCACCAAAGTTTTTTGTTCGGAGGGGTTTGCACATGGCCAAGGCTGTCGGTGCACCACGACATAGCTAGATTGCTTGGTGGGGAGTTTTGTGAAAAAATGAAATTCGTGGTTTTTGAGATGTGAGGGTTGGAAAGGCCTAAAAATGACCACAAATGAATACCATGAAATTCTTGGTGCACGAAATTTTTGAGTTCGGAGGGGTTTGCACATGGCCAAGGCTGTCGGTGCACCACGACATAGGTAGATGACTTGGTGGGGAGTTTTGTGAAAAAATGAAATTCGTGGTTTTTGAGATATGAGCGTTGGAAAGGCCTACAAATGTCCCCAAATGAGTACTGTAAAAGTCTTGGTGCAAGAAAGTTTTGAATTGGATGGAGTTTGCACTTGGCCAAGTTGGTCGGTGCACCTCGACATAGCCAGATTGCTTGGTGGTGAGTTTTGTGAAAAAATGAAATTCGTGGTTTTTGAGATGTGAGGGTTGGAAAGGCCTACAAATGACCCCAAATGAATACCATGAAACTCTTGGTGCACGAAAGTTTTGAGTTCGGAGTGGTTTGCACATGGCCAAGGCTGTCGGTGCACCACGACATAGCTAGATTGCTTAGTTGGGAGTTTTGTGAAAAAATGAAATTCGAGGTTTTTGAGATGTGAGGGTTGGAAAGGCCTACATATGACCCCAAATGAATACCATGGAAATCTGGGTGCACGAAAAATTTTAGTTCGGAGGGTTTTGCACATGGCCAAGGTTGGCGGTGCACCGCGGCATAGCTAGATTGCTTGGTGGGGAGTTTTGTGAAAAAATGAAATTCGTGGTTTTTGAGATGTGAGGGTTGGAAAGGCCTACAAATGTCCCCAAATGAATACCATGAAAATCTGGGTGCACTAAAATTTTTAGTTCGGAGGGTTTTGCACATGGCCAAGGTTGGCGGTGCACCACGGCATAGGTAGATGGCTTGGTGGGGAGTTTTGTGAAAAAATGAAATTCGTGGTTTTTGAGATATGAGCGTTGGAAAGGCCTACAAATGTCCCCAAATGAATACCATGAAATTCTTGGTGCACGATAGTTTGGAGTTCGGAGGGGTTTGCACATGGCCAAGGTTGTCGCTCGATTGGTTGGTCGGGAGTTTTTATGAAAAAATGAAATTCGTGGTTTTTGAGATGTGAGGGTTGGAAAGGCCTACAAATGACCCCAAATGAATACCATGAAATTCTTTGTGCACGAAAGTTTTGAGTTCGGAGGTGTTTGCACATGGCCAAGGCTGTCGGTGCACCACGACATAGCTAGATTGCTTGGTGGGGAGTTTTGTGAAAAGATGAAATTCGTGGTTTTTGAGATGTGAGGGTTGGAAAGGCCTACAAATGACCCCAAATGAATATCATGAAATTCTTGGTGCACGAAAGTTTTGAGTTCGGAGGTGTTTGCACATGGCCAAGGCTGTCGGTGCACCACGACATAGCTAGAATGCTTGGTGGGTAGTTTTGTGAAAAAATGAAATTCGTGGTTTTTGAGATGTGAGGGTTGGAAAGGCCTACAAATGTCCCCAAATGAATACCATGAAAATCTGGGTGCACTAAAATTTTTAGTTCGGAGGGTTTTGCACATGGCCAAGGTTGGCGGTGCACCACGGCATAGGTAGTGGGCTTGGTGGGGAGTTTTGTGAAAAAATGAAATTCGTGGTTTTTGAGATATGAGCATTGGAAAGGCCTACAAATGTCCCCAAATGAGTACTGTAAAAGTCTTGGTGCACGAAAGTTTTGAATTGGATGGAGTTTGCACTTGGCCAAGTTCGTCGGTGCACCTCGACATAGCTAGATTGCTTGGTGGTGAGTTTTGTGAAAAAATGATATTCGTGGTTTTTGAGATGTAAGGTTTGGAAAGGCCTACAAATGTCCCCAAATGAATACCATGAAAATCTGGGTGCACGAAAATTTTTAGTTCGGATGGTTTTGCACATGGCCAAGGTTAGCGGTGCACCACGACATAGGTTGATGGCTGGGTGGGGAGTTTTGTGAAAAAATGAAATTCGTGGTTTTTGAGATGTGAGGGTTGGAAAGGCCTACAAATGACCCCAAATGAATACCATGAAATTCTTGGTGCACGAAAGTTTTGCGTTCGGAGGGGTTTGCACATGGCCAAGGCTGTCGGTGCACCACTACATAGCTAGATTGCTTGGTGGGGAGTTTTGTGAAAAATTGAAATTCGTGGTTTTTGAGATGTGAGGGTTGGAAAGGCCTACAAATGTCCCCAAATGAATACCATGAAAATCTGGGTGCACAAAAATTTTTAGTTCGCAGGGTTTTGCACGTGGCCAAGGTTGGCGGTGCACCACGGCATAGGTAGATGACTTGGTGGGGAGTTTTGTGAAAAAATGAAATTCGTGGTTTTTGAGATATGAGCATTGGAAAGGCCTACAAATGTCCCCAAATGAGTACTGTAAAAGTCTTGGTGCAAGAAAGTTTTGAATTGGATGGAGTTTGCATTTGGCCAAGTTGGTCGGTGCACCTCGACATAGCTAGATTGCTTGGTGGTGAGTTTTGTGAAAAAATGAAATTCGTGGTTTTTGAGATGTGAGGGTTGGAAAGGCCTACAAATGTCCCCAAATGAATACCATGAAAATCTGGGTGCCCGAAAATATTTAGTTCGGATGGTTTTCCACATGGCCAAGGTTGGCGGTGCACCACGGCATAGGTTGATGGCTGGGTGGGGAGTTTTGTGAAAAAATGAAATTCGTGGTTTTTGAGATGTGAGGGTTGGAAAGGCCTACAAATGACCCCAAATGAACACCATGAAATTCTTGGTGCACGAAAGTTTTGAGTTCGGAGGGGTTTGCACATGGCCAAGGCTGTCGGTGCACCACGACATAGCTAGATTGCTTGGTGGGGAGTTTTGTGAAAAAATGAAATTCGTGGTTTTTGAGATGTGAGGGTTGGAAAGGCCTACAAATGTCCCCAAATGAATACCATGAAAATCTGGGTGCACGAAAATTTTTAGTTCGGAGGGTTTTGCACATGGCCAAGGTTGGCGGTGCACCACGGCATAGGTAGATGGCTTGGTGGGGAGTTTTGTGAAAAAAGGAAATTCGTGGTTTTTGAGATATGAGCGATGGAAGGCCTACAAATGTCCCAAATGAGTACTGTAAAAGTCTTGGTGCAAGAAAGTTTTGAATTGGATGGAGTTTGCACTTGGCCAAGTTGGTCGGTGCACCTCGACATAGCTAGATTGCTTGGTGGGGAGTTTTGTGAAAAAATGAAATTCGTGGATTTTGGGATGTGAAGGTTGGAAAGGCCTACAAATGTCCCCAAATGAATACCATGAAATTCTTGGTGCACGAAAGTTTTTAGTTCGGAGGGGTTTGCACATGGCCAAGGCTGTCGGTGCACCACGACATAGCTAGATTGCTTGGTGGGGAGTTTTGTGAAAAAATGAAATTCGTGGTTTTTGAGATGTGAGGGTTGGAAAGGCCTACAAATGACCCCAAATGAATATCATGAAATTCTTGGTGCACGAAAGTTTTGAGTTCGGAGGTGTTTGCACATGGCCAAGGCTGTCGGTACACCACGACATAGCTAGATTGCTTGGTGGGTAGTTTTGTGAAAAAATGAAATTCGTGGTTTTTGAGATGTGAGGGTTGGAAAGGCCTACAAATGTCCCCAAATGAATACCATGAAAATCTGGGTGCACGAAAATTTTTAGTTCGGACGGTTTTGCACATGGCCAAGGTTGGCGGTGCACCACGGCATAGGTAGATGGCTTGGTGGGGAGTTTTGTGAAAAAATGAAATTCGTGGTTTTTGAGATATGAGCATTGGAAAGGCCTACAAATGTCCCCAAATGAGTACTGTAAAAGTCTTGGTGCAAGAAAGTTTTGAATTGGATGGAGTTTGCATTTGGCCAAGTTGGTCGGTGCACCTCGACATAGCTAGATTGCTTGGTGGTGAGTTTTGTGAAAAAATGAAATTCGTGGTTTTTGAGATGTGAGGGTTGGAAAGGCCTACAAATGTCCCCAAATGAATACCATGAAAATCTGGGTGCTCGAAAATATTTAGTTCGGATGGTTTTCCACATGGCCAAGGTTGGCGGTGCACCACGGCATAGGTTGATGGCTGGGTGGGGAGTTTTGTGAAAAAATGAAATTCGTGGTTTTTGAGATGTGAGGGTTGGAAAGGCCTACAAATGACCCCAAATGAACACCATGAAATTCTTGGTGCACGAAAGTTTTGAGTTCGGAGGGGTTTGCACATGGCCAAGGCTGTCGGTGCACCACGACATAGCTAGATTGCTTGGTGGGGAGTTTTGTGAAAAAATGAAATTCGTGGTTTTTGAGATGTGAGGGTTGGAAAGGCCTAGAAATGTCCCCAAATGAATACCATGAAAATCTGGGTGCACGAAAATTTTTAGTTCGGAGGGTTTTGCACATGGCCAAGGTTGGCGGTGCACCACGGCATAGGTAGATGGCTTGGTGGGGAGTTTTGTGAAAAAAGGAAATTCGTGGTTTTTGAGATATGAGCGATGGAAGGCCTACAAATGTCCCAAATGAGTACTGTAAAAGTCTTGGTGCAAGAAAGTTTTGAATTGGATGGAGTTTGCACTTGGCCAAGTTGGTCGGTGATCCTCGACATAGCTAGATTGCTTGGTGGGGAGTTTTGTGAAAAAATGAAATTCGTGGATTTTGAGATGTGAAGGTTGGAAAGGCCTACAAATGTCCCCAAAAGAATACCATGAAAATCTGGGTGCACGAAAATCTTTAGTTCGGATGGTTTTGCACATGGCCAAGGCTCTCGGTGCACCACGGCATAGGTTGATGGCTGGGTGGGGAGTTTTGTGAAAAAATGAAATTCGTGGTTTTTGAGATGTGAGGGTTGGAACGGCCTACAAATGACCCCAAATGAATACCATGAAATTCTTGGTGCACGAAAGTTTTGAGTTCGGAGTGGTTTGCACATGGCCAAGGCTGTCGGTGCACCACGACATAGCTAGATTGCTTAGTTGGGACTTTTGTGAAAAAATGAAATTCGAGGTTTTTGAGATGTGAGGGTTGGAAAGGCCTACAAATGTCCCCAAATGAATACCATGAAAATCTGGGTGCACGAAAATTTTTAGTTCGGAGGGTTTTGCACAAGGCCAAGGTTGGCGGTGCACCACGGCATAGGTTGATGGCTGGGTGGGGAGTTTTGTGAAAAAATGAAATTCGTGGTTTTTGAGATGTGAGGGTTGGAAAGGCCTACAAATAAACCCAAATGAATACCATGAAATTCTTGGTGCACCAAAGTTTTTTGTTCGGAGGGGTTTGCACATGGCCAAGGCTGTCGGTGCACCACGACATAGCTAGATTGCTTGGTGGGGAGTTTTGTGAAAAAATGAAATTCGTGGTTTTTGAGATGTGAGGGTTGGAAAGGCCTAAAAATGACCACAAATGAATACCATGAAATTCTTGGTGCACGAAATTTTTGAGTTCGGAGGGGTTTGCACATGGCCAAGGCTGTCGGTGCACCACGACATAGGTAGATGACTTGGTGGGGAGTTTTGTGAAAAAATGAAATTCGTGGTTTTTGAGATATGAGCGTTGGAAAGGCCTACAAATGTCCCCAAATGAGTACTGTAAAAGTCTTGGTGCAAGAAAGTTTTGAATTGGATGGAGTTTGCACTTGGCCAAGTTGGTCGGTGCACCTCGACATAGCCAGATTGCTTGGTGGTGAGTTTTGTGAAAAAATGAAATTCGTGGTTTTTGAGATGTGAGGGTTGGAAAGGCCTACTAATGTCCCCAAATGAATACCAAGAAAATCTGGGTGCACAAAAATTTTTAGTTCGGAGGGTTTTGCACATGGCCAAGGTTGGCGGTGCACCACGGCATAGGTAGATGGCTTGGTGGGGAGTTTTGTGAAAAAATGAAATTCGTGGTTTTTGAGATATGAGCGTTGGAAAGGCCTACAAATGTCCCCAAATGAGTACTGTAAAAGTCTTGGTGCACGAAAGTTTTGAATTGGATGGAGTTTGCACTTGGCCAAGTTGGTCGGTGCACCTCGACATAGCTAGATTGCTTGGTGGGGAGTTTTGTGAAAAAATGAAATTCGTGGTTTTTTAGATGTGAGGGTTGGAAAGGCCTAGAAATATCCCCAAATGAATACCGTGAAAATCTGAAAACTTTTAGTTCGGATGGTTTTGCACATGGCCAAGGTTGGCGGTGCACCACGGCATAGGTTGATGGCTGGGTGGGGAGTTTTGTGAAAAATTGAAATTCGTGGTTTTTGAGATGTGAGGGTTGTAAAGGCCTACAAATGACCCCAAATGAATACCATGAAATTCTTGGTGCACGAAAGTTTTGAGTTCGGAAGGGTTTGCACATGGCCAAGGCTGTCGGTGCACCACGACATAGCTAGATTGCTTGGTGGGGAGTTTTGTGAAAAAATGAAATTCGTGGTTTTTGAGATGTGAGGGTTGGAAAGGCCTACAAATGTCCCCAAATGAATACCATGAAAATCTGGGTGCACGAAAATTTTTAGTTCGGAGGGTTTTGCACATGGCCAAGGTTGGCGGTGCACCACGGCATAGGTTAATGGCTGGGTGGGGAGTTTTGTGAAAAAATGAAATTCGTGGTTTTTGAGATGTGAGGGTTGGAAAGGCCTACATATGACCCCAAATGAATACCATGAAATTCTTGGTGAACGAAAATTTTTAGTTCGGAGGGGTTGGCACATGGCCAAGGCTGTCGGTGCACCACGACATAGCTAGATTGCTTGGTGGGGAGTTTTGTGAAAAAATGAAATTCGTGGTTTTTGAGATGTGAGGGTTGGAAAGGCCTACAAATGTCCCCAAATGAATACCATGAAAATCTGGGTGCACGAAAATTTTTAGTTCGGAGGGTTTTGCACATGGCCAAGGTTGGCGGTGCACCACGGCATAGGTTAATGGCTGGGTGGGGAGTTTTGTGAAAAAATGAAATTCATGGTTTTTGAGATGTGAGGGTTGGAAAGGCCTACATATGACCCCAAATGAATACCATGAAATTCTTGGTGCACGAAAATTTTTAGTTCGGAGGGGTTTGCACATGGCCAAGGTTGTCGGTGCACCACGATATAGCTAGATTGCTTGGTGGGGAGTTTTGTGAAAAAATGAAATTCGTGGTTTTTGAGATGTGAGGGTTAGAAAGGCCTACAAATGTCCCCAAATGAATACCATGAAAAGCTGGGTGCACGAAAATTTTTAGTTCGGAGGGTTTTGCACATGGCCAAGGTTGGCGGTGCACCACGGCATAGGTTGATGGCTGGGTGGGGAGTTTTGTGAAAAAATGAAATTCGTGGTTTTTGAGATGTGAGGGTTGGAAAGGCCTACAAATGACCCCAAATGAATACCATGAAACTCTTGGTGCACGAAAGTTTTGAGTTCGGAGGGGTTTGCACATGGCCAAGGCTGTCGGTGCACCACGACATAGCTAGATTGCTTGGTGGGGAGTTTTGTGAAAAAATGAAATTCGTGGTTTTTGAGATGTGAGGGTTGGAAAGGCCTACAAATATCCCCAAATGAATACCATGAAAATCTGGGTGCACGAAAATTTTTAGTTCGGAGGGTTTTGCACTTGGCCAAGGTTGGCGGTGCACCACGGCATAGGTAGATGGCTGGGTGGGGAGTTTTGTGAAAAAATGAAATTCGTGGTTTTTGAGATGTGAGGGTTGGAAAGGCCTACATATGACCCCAAATGAATACCATGAAATTCTTGGTGCACGAAAATTTTTAGTTCGGAGGGGTTTGCACATGGCCAAGGCTGTCGGTGCACCACGACATAGCTAGATTGCTTGGTGGGGAGTTTTGTGAAAAAATGAAATTCGTGGTTTTTGAGATGTGAGGGTTGGAAAGGCCTACAAATGTCCCCAAATGAATACCATGAAAATCTGGGTGCACGAAAATTTTTAGTTCGGAGGGTTTTGCACATGGCCAAGGTTGGCGGTGCACCACGGCATAGGTTAATGGCTGGGTGGGGAGTTTTGTGAAAAAATGAAATTCATGGGTTTTGAGATGTGAGGGTTGGAAAGGCCTACATATGACCCCAAATGAATACCATGAAATTCTTGGTGCACGAAAATTTTTAGTTCGGAGGGGTTTGCACATGGCCAAGGTTGTCGGTGCACCACGACATAGCTAGATTGCTTGGTGGGGAGTTTTGTGAAAAAATGAAATTCGTGGTTTTTGAGATGTGAGGGTTAGAAAGGCCTACAAATGTCCCCAAATGAATACCATGAAAATCTGGGTGCACGAAAATTTTTAGTTCGGAGGGTTTTGCACATGGCCAAGGTTGGCGGTGCACCACGGCATAGGTTGATGGCTGGGTGGGGAGTTTTGTGAAAAAATGAAATTCGTGGTTTTTGAGATGTGAGGGTTGGAAAGGCCTACAAATGACCCCAAATGAATACCATGAAACTCTTGGTGCACGAAAGTTTTGAGTTCGGAGTGGTTTGCACATGGCCAAGGCTGTCGGTGCACCACGACATAGCTAGATTGCTTAGTTGGGAGTTTTGTGAAAAAATGAAATTCGAGGTTTTTGAGATGTGAGGGTTGGAAAGGCCTACAAATGTCCCCAAATGAATACAATGGAAATCTGGGTGCACGAAAAATTTTAGTTCGGAGGGTTTTGCACATGGCCAAGGTTGGCGGTGCACCGCGGCATAGCTAGATTGCTTGGTGGGGAGTTTTGTGAAAAAATGAAATTCGTGGTTTTTGAGATGTGAGGGTTGGAAAGGCCTACAAATGTCCCCAAATGAATACCATGAAAATCTGGGTGCACTAAAATTTTTAGTTCGGAGGGTTTTGCACATGGCCAAGGTTGGCGGTGCACCACGGCATAGGTAGATGGCTTGGTGGGGAGTTTTGTGAAAAAATGAAATTCGTGGTTTTTGAGATATGAGCGTTGGAAAGGCCTACAAATGTCCCCAAATGAATACCATGAAATTCTTGGTGCACGATAGTTTGGAGTTCGGAGGGGTTTGCACATGGCCAAGGTTGTCGCTCGATTGGTTGGTCGGGAGTTTTTATGAAAAAATGAAATTCGTGGTTTTTGAGATGTGAGGGTTGGAAAGGCCTACAAATGACCCCAAATGAATACCATGAAATTCTTTGTGCACGAAAGTTTTGAGTTCGGAGGTGTTTGCACATGGCCAAGGCTGTCGGTGCACCACGACATAGCTAGATTGCTTGGTGGGGAGTTTTGTGAAAAGATGAAATTCGTGGTTTTTGAGATGTGAGGGTTGGAAAGGCCTACAAATGACCCCAAATGAATATCATGAAATTCTTGGTGCACGAAAGTTTTGAGTTCGGAGGTGTTTGCACATGGCCAAGGCTGTCGGTGCACCACGACATAGCTAGAATGCTTGGTGGGTAGTTTTGTGAAAAAATGAAATTCGTGGTTTTTGAGATGTGAGGGTTGGAAAGGCCTACAAATGTCCCCAAATGAATACCATGAAAATCTGGGTGCACTAAAATTTTTAGTTCGGAGGGTTTTGCACATGGCCAAGGTTGGCGGTGCACCACGGCATAGGTAGTGGGCTTGGTGGGGAGTTTTGTGAAAAAATGAAATTCGTGGTTTTTGAGATATGAGCATTGGAAAGGCCTACAAATGTCCCCAAATGAGTACTGTAAAAGTCTTGGTGCACGAAAGTTTTGAATTGGATGGAGTTTGCACTTGGCCAAGTTCGTCGGTGCACCTCGACATAGCTAGATTGCTTGGTGGTGAGTTTTGTGAAAAAATGATATTCGTGGTTTTTGAGATGTAAGGTTTGGAAAGGCCTACAAATGTCCCCAAATGAATACCATGAAAATCTGGGTGCACGAAAATTTTTAGTTCGGATGGTTTTGCACATGGCCAAGGTTAGCGGTGCACCACGACATAGGTTGATGGCTGGGTGGGGAGTTTTGTGAAAAAATGAAATTCGTGGTTTTTGAGATGTGAGGGTTGGAAAGGCCTACAAATGACCCCAAATGAATACCATGAAATTCTTGGTGCACGAAAGTTTTGCGTTCGGAGGGGTTTGCACATGGCCAAGGCTGTCGGTGCACCACTACATAGCTAGATTGCTTGGTGGGGAGTTTTGTGAAAAATTGAAATTCGTGGTTTTTGAGATGTGAGGGTTGGAAAGGCCTACAAATGTCCCCAAATGAATACCATGAAAATCTGGGTGCACAAAAATTTTTAGTTCGCAGGGTTTTGCACGTGGCCAAGGTTGGCGGTGCACCACGGCATAGGTAGATGACTTGGTGGGGAGTTTTGTGAAAAAATGAAATTCGTGGTTTTTGAGATATGAGCATTGGAAAGGCCTACAAATGTCCCCAAATGAGTACTGTAAAAGTCTTGGTGCAAGAAAGTTTTGAATTGGATGGAGTTTGCATTTGGCCAAGTTGGTCGGTGCACCTCGACATAGCTAGATTGCTTGGTGGTGAGTTTTGTGAAAAAATGAAATTCGTGGTTTTTGAGATGTGAGGGTTGGAAAGGCCTACAAATGTCCCCAAATGAATACCATGAAAATCTGGGTGCCCGAAAATATTTAGTTCGGATGGTTTTCCACATGGCCAAGGTTGGCGGTGCACCACGGCATAGGTTGATGGCTGGGTGGGGAGTTTTGTGAAAAAATGAAATTCGTGGTTTTTGAGATGTGAGGGTTGGAAAGGCCTACAAATGACCCCAAATGAACACCATGAAATTCTTGGTGCACGAAAGTTTTGAGTTCGGAGGGGTTTGCACATGGCCAAGGCTGTCGGTGCACCACGACATAGCTAGATTGCTTGGTGGGGAGTTTTGTGAAAAAATGAAATTCGTGGTTTTTGAGATGTGAGGGTTGGAAAGGCCTACAAATGTCCCCAAATGAATACCATGAAAATCTGGGTGCACGAAAATTTTTAGTTCGGAGGGTTTTGCACATGGCCAAGGTTGGCGGTGCACCACGGCATAGGTAGATGGCTTGGTGGGGAGTTTTGTGAAAAAAGGAAATTCGTGGTTTTTGAGATATGAGCGATGGAAGGCCTACAAATGTCCCAAATGAGTACTGTAAAAGTCTTGGTGCAAGAAAGTTTTGAATTGGATGGAGTTTGCACTTGGCCAAGTTGGTCGGTGCACCTCGACATAGCTAGATTGCTTGGTGGGGAGTTTTGTGAAAAAATGAAATTCGTGGATTTTGGGATGTGAAGGTTGGAAAGGCCTACAAATGTCCCCAAATGAATACCATGAAATTCTTGGTGCACGAAAGTTTTTAGTTCGGAGGGGTTTGCACATGGCCAAGGCTGTCGGTGCACCACGACATAGCTAGATTGCTTGGTGGGGAGTTTTGTGAAAAAATGAAATTCGTGGTTTTTGAGATGTGAGGGTTGGAAAGGCCTACAAATGACCCCAAATGAATATCATGAAATTCTTGGTGCACGAAAGTTTTGAGTTCGGAGGTGTTTGCACATGGCCAAGGCTGTCGGTACACCACGACATAGCTAGATTGCTTGGTGGGTAGTTTTGTGAAAAAATGAAATTCGTGGTTTTTGAGATGTGAGGGTTGGAAAGGCCTACAAATGTCCCCAAATGAATACCATGAAATTCTTGGTGCACGATAGTTTGGAGTTCGGAGGGGTTTGCACATGGCCAAGGTTGTCGCTCGATTGGTTGGTCGGGAGTTTTTATGAAAAAATGAAATTCGTGGTTTTTGAGATGTGAGGGTTGGAAAGGCCTACAAATGACCCCAAATGAATACCATGAAATTCTTTGTGCACGAAAGTTTTGAGTTCGGAGGTGTTTGCACATGGCCAAGGCTGTCGGTGCACCACGACATAGCTAGATTGCTTGGTGGGGAGTTTTGTGAAAAGATGAAATTCGTGGTTTTTGAGATGTGAGGGTTGGAAAGGCCTACAAATGACCCCAAATGAATATCATGAAATTCTTGGTGCACGAAAGTTTTGAGTTCGGAGGTGTTTGCACATGGCCAAGGCTGTCGGTGCACCACGACATAGCTAGAATGCTTGGTGGGTAGTTTTGTGAAAAAATGAAATTCGTGGTTTTTGAGATGTGAGGGTTGGAAAGGCCTACAAATGTCCCCAAATGAATACCATGAAAATCTGGGTGCACTAAAATTTTTAGTTCGGAGGGTTTTGCACATGGCCAAGGTTGGCGGTGCACCACGGCATAGGTAGTGGGCTTGGTGGGGAGTTTTGTGAAAAAATGAAATTCGTGGTTTTTGAGATATGAGCATTGGAAAGGCCTACAAATGTCCCCAAATGAGTACTGTAAAAGTCTTGGTGCACGAAAGTTTTGAATTGGATGGAGTTTGCACTTGGCCAAGTTCGTCGGTGCACCTCGACATAGCTAGATTGCTTGGTGGTGAGTTTTGTGAAAAAATGATATTCGTGGTTTTTGAGATGTAAGGTTTGGAAAGGCCTACAAATGTCCCCAAATGAATACCATGAAAATCTGGGTGCACGAAAATTTTTAGTTCGGATGGTTTTGCACATGGCCAAGGTTAGCGGTGCACCACGACATAGGTTGATGGCTGGGTGGGGAGTTTTGTGAAAAAATGAAATTCGTGGTTTTTGAGATGTGAGGGTTGGAAAGGCCTACAAATGACCCCAAATGAATACCATGAAATTCTTGGTGCACGAAAGTTTTGCGTTCGGAGGGGTTTGCACATGGCCAAGGCTGTCGGTGCACCACTACATAGCTAGATTGCTTGGTGGGGAGTTTTGTGAAAAATTGAAATTCGTGGTTTTTGAGATGTGAGGGTTGGAAAGGCCTACAAATGTCCCCAAATGAATACCATGAAAATCTGGGTGCACAAAAATTTTTAGTTCGCAGGGTTTTGCACGTGGCCAAGGTTGGCGGTGCACCACGGCATAGGTAGATGACTTGGTGGGGAGTTTTGTGAAAAAATGAAATTCGTGGTTTTTGAGATATGAGCATTGGAAAGGCCTACAAATGTCCCCAAATGAGTACTGTAAAAGTCTTGGTGCAAGAAAGTTTTGAATTGGATGGAGTTTGCATTTGGCCAAGTTGGTCGGTGCACCTCGACATAGCTAGATTGCTTGGTGGTGAGTTTTGTGAAAAAATGAAATTCGTGGTTTTTGAGATGTGAGGGTTGGAAAGGCCTACAAATGTCCCCAAATGAATACCATGAAAATCTGGGTGCCCGAAAATATTTAGTTCGGATGGTTTTCCACATGGCCAAGGTTGGCGGTGCACCACGGCATAGGTTGATGGCTGGGTGGGGAGTTTTGTGAAAAAATGAAATTCGTGGTTTTTGAGATGTGAGGGTTGGAAAGGCCTACAAATGACCCCAAATGAACACCATGAAATTCTTGGTGCACGAAAGTTTTGAGTTCGGAGGGGTTTGCACATGGCCAAGGCTGTCGGTGCACCACGACATAGCTAGATTGCTTGGTGGGGAGTTTTGTGAAAAAATGAAATTCGTGGTTTTTGAGATGTGAGGGTTGGAAAGGCCTACAAATGTCCCCAAATGAATACCATGAAAATCTGGGTGCACGAAAATTTTTAGTTCGGAGGGTTTTGCACATGGCCAAGGTTGGCGGTGCACCACGGCATAGGTAGATGGCTTGGTGGGGAGTTTTGTGAAAAAAGGAAATTCGTGGTTTTTGAGATATGAGCGATGGAAGGCCTACAAATGTCCCAAATGAGTACTGTAAAAGTCTTGGTGCAAGAAAGTTTTGAATTGGATGGAGTTTGCACTTGGCCAAGTTGGTCGGTGCACCTCGACATAGCTAGATTGCTTGGTGGGGAGTTTTGTGAAAAAATGAAATTCGTGGATTTTGGGATGTGAAGGTTGGAAAGGCCTACAAATGTCCCCAAATGAATACCATGAAATTCTTGGTGCACGAAAGTTTTTAGTTCGGAGGGGTTTGCACATGGCCAAGGCTGTCGGTGCACCACGACATAGCTAGATTGCTTGGTGGGGAGTTTTGTGAAAAAATGAAATTCGTGCTTTTTGAGATGTGAGGGTTGGAAAGGCCTACAAATGACCCCAAATGAATATCATGAAATTCTTGGTGCACGAAAGTTTTGAGTTCGGAGGTGTTTGCACATGGCCAAGGCTGTCGGTACACCACGACATAGCTAGATTGCTTGGTGGGTAGTTTTGTGAAAAAATGAAATTCGTGGTTTTTGAGATGTGAGGGTTGGAAAGGCCTACAAATGTCCCCAAATGAATACCATGAAAATCTGGGTGCACGAAAATTTTTAGTTCGGACGGTTTTGCACATGGCCAAGGTTGGCGGTGCACCACGGCATAGGTAGATGGCTTGGTGGGGAGTTTTGTGAAAAAATGAAATTCGTGGTTTTTGAGATATGAGCATTGGAAAGGCCTACAAATGTCCCCAAATGAGTACTGTAAAAGTCTTGGTGCAAGAAAGTTTTGAATTGGATGGAGTTTGCATTTGGCCAAGTTGGTCGGTGCACCTCGACATAGCTAGATTGCTTGGTGGTGAGTTTTGTGAAAAAATGAAATTCGTGGTTTTTGAGATGTGAGGGTTGGAAAGGCCTACAAATGTCCCCAAATGAATACCATGAAAATCTGGGTGCCCGAAAATATTTAGTTCGGATGGTTTTCCACATGGCCAAGGTTGGCGGTGCACCACGGCATAGGTTGATGGCTGGGTGGGGAGTTTTGTGAAAAAATGAAATTCGTGGTTTTTGAGATGTGAGGGTTGGAAAGGCCTACAAATGACCCCAAATGAACACCATGAAATTCTTGGTGCACGAAAGTTTTGAGTTCGGAGGGGTTTGCACATGGCCAAGGCTGTCGGTGCACCACGACATAGCTAGATTGCTTGGTGGGGAGTTTTGTGAAAAAATGAAATTCGTGGTTTTTGAGATGTGAGGGTTGGAAAGGCCTACAAATGTCCCCAAATGAATACCATGAAAATCTGGGTGCACGAAAATTTTTAGTTCGGAGGGTTTTGCACATGGCCAAGGTTGGCGGTGCACCACGGCATAGGTAGATGGCTTGGTGGGGAGTTTTGTGAAAAAAGGAAATTCGTGGTTTTTGAGATATGAGCGATGGAAGGCCTACAAATGTCCCAAATGAGTACTGTAAAAGTCTTGGTGCAAGAAAGTTTTGAATTGGATGGAGTTTGCACTTGGCCAAGTTGGTCGGTGCACCTCGACATAGCTAGATTGCTTGGCGGGGAGTTTTGTGAAAAAATGAAATTCGTGGATTTTGGGATGTGAAGGTTGGAAAGGCCTACAAATGTCCCCAAATGAATACCATGAAATTCTTGGTGCACGAAAGTTTTTAGTTCGGAGGGGTTTGCACATGGCCAAGGCTGTCGGTGCACCACGACATAGCTAGATTGCTTGGTGGGGAGTTTTGTGAAAAAATGAAATTCGTGCTTTTTGAGATGTGAGGGTTGGAAAGGCCTACAAATGACCCCAAATGAATATCATGAAATTCTTGGTGCACGAAAGTTTTGAGTTCGGAGGTGTTTGCACATGGCCAAGGCTGTCGGTACACCACGACATAGCTAGATTGCTTGGTGGGTAGTTTTGTGAAAAAATGAAATTCGTGGTTTTTGAGATGTGAGGGTTGGAAAGGCCTACAAATGTCCCCAAATGAATACCATGAAAATCTGGGTGCACGAAAATTTTTAGTTCGGACGGTTTTGCACATGGCCAAGGTTGGCGGTGCACCACGGCATAGGTAGATGGCTTGGTGGGGAGTTTTGTGAAAAAATGAAATTCGTGGTTTTTGAGATATGAGCATTGGAAAGGCCTACAAATGTCCCCAAATGAGTACTGTAAAAGTCTTGGTGCAAGAAAGTTTTGAATTGGATGGAGTTTGCATTTGGCCAAGTTGGTCGGTGCACCTCGACATAGCTAGATTGCTTGGTGGTGAGTTTTGTGAAAAAATGAAATTCGTGGTTTTTGAGATGTGAGGGTTGGAAAGGCCTACAAATGTCCCCAAATGAATACCATGAAAATCTGGGTGCCCGAAAATATTTAGTTCGGATGGTTTTCCACATGGCCAAGGTTGGCGGTGCACCACGGCATAGGTTGATGGCTGGGTGGGGAGTTTTGTGAAAAAATGAAATTCGTGGTTTTTGAGATGTGAGGGTTGGAAAGGCCTACAAATGACCCCAAATGAACACCATGAAATTCTTGGTGCACGAAAGTTTTGAGTTCGGAGGGGTTTGCACATGGCCAAGGCTGTCGGTGCACCACGACATAGCTAGATTGCTTGGTGGGGAGTTTTGTGAAAAAATGAAATTCGTGGTTTTTGAGATGTGAGGGTTGGAAAGGCCTAGAAATGTCCCCAAATGAATACCATGAAAATCTGGGTGCACGAAAATTTTTAGTTCGGAGGGTTTTGCACATGGCCAAGGTTGGCGGTGCACCACGGCATAGGTAGATGGCTTGGTGGGGAGTTTTGTGAAAAAAGGAAATTCGTGGTTTTTGAGATATGAGCGATGGAAGGCCTACAAATGTCCCAAATGAGTACTGTAAAAGTCTTGGTGCAAGAAAGTTTTGAATTGGATGGAGTTTGCACTTGGCCAAGTTGGTCGGTGCACCTCGACATAGCTAGATTGCTTGGTGGGGAGTTTTGTGAAAAAATGAAATTCGTGGATTTTGAGATGTGAAGGTTGGAAAGGCCTACAAATGTCCCCAAAAGAATACCATGAAAATCTGGGTGCACGAAAATCTTTAGTTCGGATGGTTTTGCACATGGCCAAGGCTCTCGGTGCACCACGACATAGCTAGATTGCTTGGTGGGGAGTTTGGTGAAAAAATGAAATTCGTGGTTTTTGAGATGTGAGGGTTGGAAAGGCCTACAAATGACCCCAAATGAATATCATGAAATTCTTGGTGCACGAAAGTTTTGAGTTCGGAGGAGTTTGCACTTGGCCAAGTGTGTCGGTGCACCTCGACATAGCTAGATTGCTTGGTGGTGAGTTTTGTGAAAAAATGATATTCGTGGTTTTTGAGATGTAAGGGTTGGAAAGGCCTACAAATGTCCCCAAATGAATACCATGAAAATCTGGGTGCACAAAAATTTTTAGTTCGGATGGTTTTGCAAATGGCCAAGGTTGGCGGTGCACCACGACATGAGTTGATGGCTGGGTGGGGAGTTTTGTGAAAAAATGAAATTCGTGGTTTTTGAGATGTGAGGGTTGGAAAGGCCTACAAATGACCCCAAATGAATACCATGAAATTCTTGGTGCACGAAAGTTTTGAGTTCGGAGGGATTTGCACATGGACAAGGCTGTCGGTGCACCACGACATAGCTCGATTGCTTGGTGGGGAGTTTTGTGAAAAATTGAAATTCGTGGTTTTTGAGATGTGAGGGTTGGAAAGGCCTACAAATGTCCCCAAATGAATACCATGAAAATCTGGGTGCACGAAAATTTTTAGTTCGGAGGGTTTTGCACGTGGCCAAGGTTGGCGGTGCACCACGGCATAGGTAGATGACTTGGTGGGGAGTTTTGTGAAAAAATGAAATTCGTGGTTTTTGAGATATGAGCATTGGAAAGGCCTACAAATGTCCCGAAATGAGTACTGTAAAAGTCTTGGTGCAAGAAAGTTTTGAATTGGATGGAGTTTGCACTTGGCCAAGATGGTCGGTGCACCTCGACATAGCTAGATTGCTTGGTGGTGAGTTTTGTGAAAAAATGAAATTCGTGGTTTTTGAGATGTGAGGGTTGGAAAGGCCTACAAATGTCCCCAAATGAATACCATGAAAATCTGGATGCCCGAAAATATTTAGTTCGGATGGTTTTCCACATGGCCAAGGTTGGCGGTGCACCACGGCATAGGTTGATGGCTGGGTGGGGAGTTTTGTGAAAAAATGAAATTCGTGGTTTTTGAGATGTGAGGGTTGGAAAGGCCTACAAATGACCCCAAATGAACACCATGAAATTCTTGGTGCACGAAAGTTTTGAGTTCGGAGGGGTTTGCACATGGCCAAGGCTGTCGGTGCACCACGACATAGCTAGATTGCTTGGTGGGGAGTTTTGTGAAAAAATGAAATTCGTGGATTTTGAGATGTGAGGGTTGGAAAGGCCTACAAATGTCCCCAAATGAATACCATGAAAATCTGGGTGCACGAAAATTTTTAGTTCGTATGGTTTTGCACATGGCCAAGGTTGGCGGTGCACCACGACATAGGTTGATGGTTGGGTGGGGAGTTTTGTGAAAAAATGAAATTCGTGGTTTTTGAGATGTGAGGGTTGGAAAGGCCTACAAATGACCCCAAATGAATACCATGAAATGCTTGGTGCACGAAAGTTTTGAGTTCGGAGTGGTTTGCACATGGCCAAGGCTGTCGGTGCACCACGATAAAGCTAGATTGCTTGGTGGGGAGTTTTGCGAAAAAATGAAATTCGTGGTTTTTGAGATGTGAGGGTTGGAAAGGGCTACAAATGTCCCCAAATGAATACCATGAAAATTTGGGTGCACGAAAATTTTTAGTTCGGAGGGTTTTGCACATGGCCAAGGTTGGCGGTGCACCACGGCATAGGTTGATGGCTGGGTGGGGAGTTTTGTGAAAAAATGAAATTCGTGGTTTTTGAGATGTGAGGGTTGGAAAGGCCTACAAATGACCCCAAATGAATACCATGAAATGCTTGGTGCACGAAAGTTTTGAGTTCGGAGTGGTTTGCACATGGCCAAGGCTGTCGGTGCACCACGACATAGCTAGATTGCTTAGTTGGGAGTTTTATGAAAAAATGAAATTCGAGGTTTTTGAGATGTGAGGGTCGGAAAGGCCTACAAATGTCCCCAAATGAATACCATGAAAATCTGGGTGCACGAAAATTTTTAGTTCGGATGGTTTTCCACATGGCCAAGGTTGGCGGTGCACCACGGCATAGGTTGATGGCTGGGTGGGGAGTTTTGTGAAAAAATCAAATTCGTGGTTTTTGAGATATGAGCGATGGAAAGGCCTACAAATGTCCCACATGAGTACTGTGAAAGTCTTGGTGCAAGAAAGTTTTGAATTGGATGGAGTTTGCACTTGGCCAAGTTGGTCGGTGCACCTCGACACAGCTAGATTGCTTGGTGGGGAGTTTTCTGAAAAAATGAAATTCGTGGATTTTGAGATGTGAGGGTTGGAAAGGCCTACAAATGTCCCCAAATGAATACCATGAAAATCTGGGTGCACGAAAATTTTTAGTTCGGATGGTTTTGCACATGGCCAAGGTTGGCGGTGCACCACGGCATAGGTTGATGGCTGTGTGGGGAGTTTTGTGAAAAAATGAAATTCGTGGTTTTTGAGATGTGAGGGTTGGAAAGGCCTACAAATGACCCCAAATGAATACCATGAAATTCTTGGTGCACGAAAGTTTTGCGTTCGGAGGGGTTTGCACATGGCCAAGGCTGTCGGTGCACCACGACATAGCTAGATTGCTTGGTGGGGAGTTTTGTGAAAAAATGAAATTCGTGGTTTTTGAGATGTGAGGGTTGGAAAGGCCTACAAATGTCCCCAAATGAATACCATGAAAATCTGGGTGCACGAAAATTTTTAGTTCGGAGGGTTTTGCACATGGCCAAGGTTGGCGGTGCACCACGGCATAGGTAGATGGCTTGGTGGTGAGTTTTGTGAAAAAATGAAATTCGTGGTTTTTGAGATGTGAGGGTTGGAAAGGCCTACAAATGTCCCCAAATGAATACCATGAAAATCTGGATGCCCGAAAATATTTAGTTCGGATGGTTTTCCACATGGCCAAGGTTGGCGGTGCACCACGGCATAGGTTGATGGCTGGGTGGGGAGTTTTGTGAAAAAATGAAATTCGTGGTTTTTGAGATGTGAGGGTTGGAAAGGCCTACAAATGACCCCAAATGAACACCATGAAATTCTTGGTGCACGAAAGTTTTGAGTTCGGAGGGGTTTGCACATGGCCAAGGCTGTCGGTGCACCACGACATAGCTAGATTGCTTGGTTGGGAGTTTTGTGAAAAAATGAAATTCGTGGTTTTTGAGATGTGAGGGTTGGAAAGGCCTACAAATGTCCCCAAATGAATACCATGAAAATCTGGGTGCACGAAAATTTTTAGTTCGGAGGGTTTTGCACATGGCCAAGGTTGGCGGTGCACCACGGCATAGGTAGATGGCTTGGTGGGGAGTTTTGAGAAAAAAGGAAATTCGTGGTTTTTGAGATATGAGCGATGGAAAGGCCTACAAATGTCCCAAATGAGTACTGTAAAAGTCTTGGTGCAAGAAAGTTTTCAATTGGATGGAGTTTGCACTTGGCCAAGTTGGTCGGTGCACCTCGACATAGCTAGATTGCTTGGTGGGGAGTTTTGTGAAAAAATGAAATTCATGGATTTTGAGATGTGAGGGTTGGAAAGGCCTACAAATGTCCCCAAATGAATACCATGAAAATCTGGGTGCACGAAAATTTTTAGTTCGGAGTGGTTTGCACATGGCCAAGGCTGTCGGTACACCACGACATAGCTAGATTGCTAAGTTGGGAGTTTTGTGAAAAAATGAAATTCAAGGTTATTGAGATGTGAGGGTTGGAAAGGCCTACAAATGTCCCCAAATGAATACCATGAAAATCTGGGTGCACGAAAATTTTTAGTTAGGAGGGTTTTGCACTTGGCCAAGGTTGGCGGTGCACCACGGCATAGGTTGATGGCTGGGTGGGGAGTTTTGTGAAAAAATCAAATTCGTGGTTTTTGAGATATGAACGATGGAAAGGCCTACAAATGTCCCAAATGAGTACTGTAAAAGTCTTGGTGCAAGAAAGTTTTGAATTGGATGGAGTTTGCACTTGGCCAAGTTGGTCGGTGCACCTCGACATAGCTAGATTGCTTGGTGGGGAGTTTTGTGAAAAAATGAAATTCGTGGATTTTGAGATGTGAGGGTTGGAAAGGCCTACAAATGTCCCCAGATGAATACCATGAAAATCTGGGTGCACGAAAATTTTTAGTTCGTATGGTTTTGCACATGGCCAAGGTTGGCGGTGCACCACGACATAGGTTGATGGTTGGGTGGGGAGTTTTGTGAAAAAATGAAATTCGTGGTTTTTGAGATGTGAGGGTTGGAAAGGCCTACAAATGACCCCAAATGAATACCATGAAATGCTTGGTGCACGAAAGTTTTGAGTTCGGAGTGGTTTGCACATGGCCAAGGCTGTCGGTGCACCACGATAAAGCTAGATTGCTTGGTGGGGAGTTTTGCGAAAAAATGAAATTCGTGGTTTTTGAGATGTGAGGGTTGGAAAGGGCTACAAATGTCCCCAAATGAATACCATGAAAATCTGGGTGCACGAAAATTTTTAGTTCGGAGGGTGTTGCACATGGCCAAGGTTGGCGGTGCACCACGGCATAGGTTGATGGCTGGGTGGGGAGTTTTGTGAAAAAAGGAAATTCGTGGTTTTTGAGATGTGAGGGTTGGAAAGGCCTACAAATGACCCCAAATGAATACCATGAAATGCTTGGTGCACGAAAGTTTTGAGTTCGGAGTGGTTTGCACATGGCCAAGGCTGTCGGTGCACCACGACATAGCTAGATTGCTTAGTTGGGAGTTTTGTGAAAAAATGAAATTCGAGGTTTTTGAGATGTGAGGGTCGGAAAGGCCTACAAATGTCCCCAAATGAATACCATGAAAATCTGGGTGCACGAAAATTTTTAGTTCGGATGGTTTTCCACATGGCCAAGGTTGGCGGTGCACCACGGCATAGGTTGATGGCTGGGTGGGGAGTTTTGTGAAAAAATCAAATTCGTGGTTTTTGAGATATGAGCGATGGAAAGGCCTACAAATGTCCCACATGAGTACTGTGAAAGTCTTGGTGCAAGAAAGTTTTGAATTGGATGGAGTTTGCACTTGGCCAAGTTCGTCGGTGCACCTCGACACAGCTAGATTGCTTGGTGGGGAGTTTTGTGAAAAAATGAAATTCGTGGATTTTGAGATGTGAGGGTTGGAAAGGCCTACAAATGTCCCCAAATGAATACCATGAAAATCTGGGTGCACGAAAATTTTTAGTTCGGATGGTTTTGCACATGGCCAAGGTTGGCGGTGCACCACGGCATAGGTTGATGGCTGGGTGGGGAGTTTTGTGAAAAAATGAAATTCGTGGTTTTTGAGATGTGAGGGTTGGAAAGGCCTACAAATGACCCCAAATGAATACCATGAAATTCTTGGTGCACGAAAGTTTTGCGTTCGGAGGGGTTTGCACATGGCCAAGGCTGTCGGTGCACCACGACATAGCTAGATTGCTTGGTGGGGAGTTTTGTGAAAAAATGAAATTCGTGGTTTTTGAGATGTGAGGGTTGGAAAGGCCTAGAAATGTCCCCAAATGAATACCATGAAAATCTGGGTGCACGAAAATTTTTAGTTCGGAGGGTTTTGCACATGGCCAAGGTTGGCGGTGCACCACGGCATAGGTAGATGGCTTGGTGGGTAGTTTTGTGAAAAAAGGAAATTCGTGGTTTTTGAGATATGAGCGATGGAAAGGCCTACAAATGTCCCAAATGAGTACTGTAAAAGTCTTGGTGCAAGAAAGTTTTGAATTGGATGGAGTTTGCATTTGGCCAAGTTGGTCGGTGCACCTCGACATAGCCAGATTGCTTGGTGGTGAGTTTTGTGAAAAAATGAAATTCGTGGTTTTTGAGATGTGAGGGTTGGAAAGGCCTACAAATGTCCCCAAATGAATACCATGAAAATCTGGATGCCCGAAAATATTTAGTTCGGATGGTTTTCCACATGGCCAAGGTTGGCGGTGCACCACGGCATAGGTTGATGGCTGGGTGGGGAGTTTTGTGAAAAAATGAAATTCGTGGTTTTTGAGATGTGAGGGTTGGAAAGGCCTACAAATGACCCCAAATGAACACCATGAAATTCTTGGTGCACGAAAGTTTTGAGTTCGGAGGGGTTTGCACATGGCCAAGGCTGTCGGTGCACCACGACATAGCTAGATTGCTTGGTTGGGAGTTTTGTGAAAAAATGAAATTCGTGGTTTTTGAGATGTGAGGGTTGGAAAGGCCTACAAATGTCCCCAAATGAATACCATGAAAATCTGGGTGCACGAAAATTTTTAGTTCGGAGGGTTTTGCACATGGCCAAGGTTGGCGGTGCACCACGGCATAGGTAGATGGCTTGGTGGGGAGTTTTGAGAAAAAAGGAAATTCGTGGTTTTTGAGATATGAGCGATGGAAAGGCCTACAAATGTCCCAAATGAGTACTGTAAAAGTCTTGGTGCAAGAAAGTTTTCAATTGGATGGAGTTTGCACTTGGCCAAGTTGGTCGGTGCACCTCGACATAGCTAGATTGCTTGGTGGGGAGTTTTGTGAAAAAATGAAATTCGTGGATTTTGAGATGTGAGGGTTGGAAAGGCCTACAAATGTCCCCAAATGAATACCATGAAAATCTGGGTGCACGAAAATTTTTAGTTCGGAGTGGTTTGCACATGGCCAAGGCTGTCGGTACACCACGACATAGCTAGATTGCTAAGTTGGGAGTTTTGTGAAAAAATGAAATTCAAGGTTATTGAGATGTGAGGGTTGGAAAGGCCTACAAATGTCCCCAAATGAATACCATGAAAATCTGGGTGCACGAAAATTTTTAGTTCGGAGGGTTTTGCACTTGGCCAAGGTTGGCGGTGCACCACGGCATAGGTTGATGGCTGGGTGGGGAGTTTTGTGAAAAAATCAAATTCGTGGTTTTTGAGATATGAGCGATGGAAAGGCCTACAAATGTCCCAAATGAGTACTGTAAAAGTCTTGGTGCAAGAAAGTTTTGAATTGGATGGAGTTTGCACTTGGCCAAGTTGGTCGGTGCACCTCGACATAGCTAGATTGCTTGGTGGGGAGTTTTCTGAAAAAATGAAATTCGTGGATTTTGAGATGTGAGGGTTGGAAAGGCCTACAAATGTCCCCAAATGAATACCATGAAAATCTGGGTGCACGAAAATTTTTAGTTCGGATGGTTTTGCACATGGCCAAGGTTGGCGGTGCACCACGGCTTAGGTTGATGGCTGGGTGGGGAGTTTTGTGAAAAAATGAAATTCGTGGTTTTTGAGATGTGAGAGTTGGAAAGGCCTACAAATGACACCAAATGAATACCATGAATTGCTTGGTGCACGAAAGTTTTGAGTTCGGAGTGGTTTGCACATGGCCAAGGCTGTCGGTGCACCACGACATAGCTAGATTGCTTGGTGGGGAGTTTTGTGAAAAAATGAAATTCGTGGTTTTTGAGATGTGAGGGTTGGAAAGGCCTACAAATGTCCCCAAATGAATACCATGAAAATCTGGGTGCACTAAAATTTTTAGTTCGGAGGGTTTAGCACATGGCCAAGGTTGGCGGTGCACCACGGCATAGGTAGATTTGGAGGGGAGTTTTGTGAAAAAATGAAATTCGTGGTTTTTGAGATATGAGCGATGGAAAGGCCTACAAATGTCCCAAATGAGTACTGTAAAAGTCTTGGTGCAAGAAAGTTTTGAATTGGATGGAGTTTGCACTTGGCCAAGTTGGTCGGTGCACCTCGACATAGCTAGATTGCTTGGTGGAGAGTTTTGTGAAAGAATGAAATTTGTGGATTTTGAGATGTGAGGGTTGGAAAGGCCTACAAATGTCCCCAAATGAATACCATGAAAATTTGGGTGCACGAAAATTTTTAGTTCGGATGGTTTTGCACATGGCCAAGGTTGGCGGTGCACCACGACATAGGTTGATGGCTGGGTGGGGAGTTTTGTGAAAAAATGAAATTCGTGGTTTTTGAGATGTGAGGGTTGGAAAGGCCTACAAATGACCCCAAATGAATACCATGAATTGCTTGGTGCACGAAAGTTTTGAGTTCGGAATGGTTTGCACATGGCCAAGGCTGTCGGTGCACCACGACATAGCTAGATTGCTTGGTGGGGAGTTTTGTGAAAAAATGAAATTCGTGGTTTTTGAGATGTGAGGGTTGGAAAGGCCTACAAATGTCCCCAAATGAATACCATGAAAATCTAGGTGCATGAAAATTTTTAGTTCGGATGGTTTTGCACTTGGCCAAGGTTCGCGGTGCACCACGGCATAGGTTGATGGCTGGGTGGGGAGTTTTGTGAAAAAATGAAATTCGTGGTTGTTGAGATATGACCGATGGAAAGGCCTACAAATGTCCCAAATGAGTACTGTAAAAGTCTTGGTGCAAGAAAGTTTTGAATTGGATGGAGTTTGCACTTGGCCAAGTTGGCCGGTGCACCTCGACACAGCTAGATTGCTTGGTGGGGAGTTTTGTGAAAAAATGAAATTCGTGGATTTTGAGATGTGAGGGTTGGAAAGGCCTATAAATGTCCCTAAATGAATACCATGAATATCTGGGTGCACGAAAATTTTTAGTTCGGATGGTTTTGCACATGGCCAAGGTTGGCGGTGCACCACGACATAGGCTGATGATGGCTGGGTGGGGAGTTTTGTGAAAAAATGAAATTCGTGGTTTTTGAGATGTGAGGGTTAGAAAGGCCTACAAATGACCCCAAATGAATACCATGAAATGCTTGGTGCACGAAAGTTTTGAGTTCGGAGTGGTTTGCACATGGCCAAGGCTGTCGGTGCACCACGACATAGCTAGATTGCTTAGCTGGGAGTTTTGTGAAAAAATGAAATTCGAGTATTTTGAGATGTGAGGGTTGGAAAGGCCTACAAATGTCCCCAAATGAATACCATGAAAATCTGGGTGCACGAAAATTTTTAGTTCGGAGGGTTTTGCACATGGCCAAGGTTGGCGGTGCACCACGACATAGGCTGATGATGGCTGGGTGGGGAGTTTTGTGAAAAAATGAAATTCGTGGTTTTTGAGATGTGAGGGTTAGAAAGGCCTACAAATGACCCCAAATGAATACCATGAAATGCTTGGTGCACGAAAGTTTTGAGTTCGGAGTGGTTTGCACATGGCCAAGGCTGTCGGTGCACCACGACATAGCTAGATTGCTTAGCTGGGAGTTTTGTGAAAAAATGAAATTCGAGGTTTTTGAGATGTGAGGGTTGGAAAGGCCTACAAATGTCCCCAAATGAATACCATGAAAATCTGGGTGCACGAAAATTTTTAGTTCGGAGGGTTTTGCACATGGCCAAGGTTGGCGGTGCACCACGGCATAGGTTGATGGCTGGGTGGGGAGTTTTGTGAAAAAATGAAATTCGTGGTTTTTGAGATATGAGCGATGGAAAGGCCTACAAATGTCCCAAATGAGTACTGTAAAAGTGTTGGTGCAAGAAAGTTTTGAATTGGATGGAGTTTACACTTGGCCAAGTTGGTCGGTGCACCTCGACATAGCTAGATTGCTTGGTGGGGAGTTTTGTGAAAAAATGAAATTCGTGGATTTTGAGATGTGAGGGTTGGAAAGGCCTACAAATCTCCCCAAATGAATACCATGAAAATCTGGGTGCACGAAAATTTTTAGTTCGGATGGTTTTGCACATGGCCAAGGTTGGCGGTGCACCACGACATAGGTTGATGGCTGGGTGGGGAGTTTTGTGAAAAAATGAAATTCGTGGTGTTTGAGATGTGAGGGTTGGAAAGGCCTACAAATGACCCCAAATGAACACCATGAAATTCTTGGTGCACGAAAGTTTTGAGTTCGGAGTGGTTTGCACATGGCCAAGGCTGTCGGTGCACCACGACATAGCTAGATTGCTTGGTTGGGAGTTTTGTGAAAAAATGAAATTCGAGGTTTTTGAGATGTGAGGGTTGGAAAGGCCTACAAATGTCACCAAATGAATACCATGAAAATCTGGGTGCACGAAAATTTTTAGTTCGGAGGGTTTAGCACATGGCCAAGGTTGGCGGTGCACCACGACATAGGTAGATGGCTTGGTGGGGAGTTTTGTGAAAAAATGAAATTCGTGGTTTTTGAGATATGAGCGATGGAAAGGCCTACAAATGTCCCAAATGAGTACTGTAAAAGTCTTGGTGCAAGAAAGTTTTGAATTGGATGGAGTTTGCACTTGGCCAAGTTGGTCGGTGCACCTCGACATAGCTAGATTGCTTGGTGGGGAGTTTTGTGAAAAAATGAAATTCGTGGATTTTGAGATGTGAGGGTTGGAAAGGCCTACAAATGTCCCCAAATGAATACCATGAAAATCTGGGTGCACGAAAATTTTTAGTTCGGATGGTTTTGCACATGGCCAAGGTTGGCGGTGCACCACGGCATAGGTTGATGGCTGGGTGGGGAGTTTTGTGAAAAAATGAAATTCGTTGTTTTTGAGATGTGAGGGTTGGAAAGGCCTACAAATGACCCCAAATGAATACCATGAATTGCTTGGTGCACGAAAGTTTTGAGTTCGGAGTGGTTTGCACATGGCCAAGGCTGTCGGTGCACCACGACATAGCTAGCTTGCTTGGTGGGGAGTTTTGTGAAAAAATGAAATTCGTGGTTTTTGAGATATGAGCGCTGGAAAGGCTTACAAATGTCCCCAAATGAGTACTGTAAAAGTCTTGGTGCAAGAAAGTTTTGAATTGGATGGAGTTTGCACTTGGCCAAGTTGGTCGGTGCACCTCGACATAGCTAGATTGCTTGGTGGGGAGTTTTGTGAAAAAATGATATTCGTGGATTTTGAGATGTGAGGGTTGGAAAGGCCTACAAATGTCCCCAAATGAATACCATGAAAATCTGGGTGCACGAAAATATTTAGTTCGGATGGTTTTGCACATGGCCAAGGTTGGCGGTGCACCACGGCATAGGTTGATGGCTGGGTGGGGAGTTTTGTGAAAAAATGAAATTAGTGGTTTTTGAGATGTGAGGGTTGGAAAGGCCTACAAATGACCCCAAATGAATAGCATGAAATGCTTGGTGCACGAAAGTTTTGAGTTCGGAGTGGTTTGCACATGGCCAAGGCTGTCGGTGCACCACGACATAGCTAGCTTGCTTGGTGGGGAGTTTTGTGAAAAAATGAAATTCGTGGTTTTTGAGATATGAGCGCTGGAAAGGCTTACAAATGTCCCCAAATGAGTACTGTAAAAGTCTTGGTGCAAGAAAGTTTTGAATTGGATGGAGTTTGCACTTGGCCAAGTTGGTCGGTGCACCTCGACATAGCTAGATTGCTTGGTGGGGAGTTTTGTGAAAAAATGAAATTCGTGGTTTTTGAGATGTGAGGGTTGGAAAGGCCTACAAATGTCCCCAAATGAATACCATGAAAATCTAGGTGCACGAAAATTTTTAGTTCGGATGGTTTTGCACATGGCCAAGGTTGGCGGTGCACCACGGCATAGGTTGATGGCTGGGTGGGGAGTTTTGTGAAAAAATGAAATTCGTGGTTTTTGAGATATGAGCGATGGAAAGGCCTACAAATGTCCCAAATGAGTACTGTAAAAGTCTTGGTGCAAGAAAGTTTTGAATTGGATGGAGTTTGCACTTGGCCAAGTTGGTCGGTGCACCTCGACACAGCTAGATTGCTTGTTGGGGAGTTTTGTGAAAAAATGAAATTCGTGGTTTTTGAGATGTGAGGGTTAGAAAGGCCTACAAATGACCCCAAATGAATACCATGAAATGATTGGTGCACGAAAGTTTTGAGTTCGGAGTGGTTTGCACATGGCCAAGGCTGTCGGTGCACCACGACATAGCTAGATTGCTTAGTTGGGAGTTTTGTGAAAAAATGAAATTCGAGGTTTTTGAGATGTGAGGGTTGGAAAGGCCTACAAATGTCCCCAAATGAATACCATGAAAATCTGGGTGCACGAAAATTTTTAGTTCGGAGGGTTTTGCACATGGCCAAGGTTAGCGGTGCACCACGACATAGGTTGATGGGTGGGTGGGGAGTTTTGTGAAAAAATGAAATTCGTGGTTTTTGAGATATGAGCGATGGAAAGGCCTACAAATGTCCCAAATGAGTACTGTAAAAGTCTTGGTGCAAGAAAGTTTTGAATTGGATGGAGTTTGCACTTGGCCAAGTTGGTCGGTGCACCTCGACATAGCTAGATTGCTTGGTGGGGAGTTTTGTGAAAAAATGATATTCGTGGATTTTGAGATGTGAGGGTTGGAAAGGCCTACAAATGTCCCCAAATGAATACCATGAAAATCTGGGTGCACGAAAATATTTAGTTCGGATGGTTTTGCACATGGCCAAGGTTGGCGGTGCACCACGGCATAGGTTGATGGCTGGGTGGGGAGTTTTGTGAAAAAATGAAATTAGTGGTTTTTGAGATGTGAGGGTTGGAAAGGCCTACAAATGACCCCAAATGAATAGCATGAAATGCTTGGTGCACGAAAGTTTTGAGTTCGGAGTGGTTTGCACATGGCCAAGGCTGTCGGTGCACCACGACAAAGCTAGATTGCTTGGTGGGGAGTTTTGTGAAAAAATGAAATTCGTGGTTTTTGAGATGTGAGGGTTGGAAAGGCCTACAAATGTCCCCAAATGAATACCATGAAAATCTGGGTGCACAAAAATTTTTAGTTCAGAGGGTTTTGCACATGGCCAAGGTTAGCGGTGCACCACGACATAGGTTGATGGGTGGGTGGGGAGTTTTGTGAAAAAATGAAATTCGTGGTTTTTGAGATATGAGCGATGGAAAGGCCTACAAATGTCCCAAATGAGTACTGTAAAAGTCTTGGTGCAAGAAAGTTCTGAATTGGATGGAGTTTGCACTTGGCCAAGTTGGTCGGTGCACCTCGACATAGCTAGATTGCTTGGTGGGGAGTTTTGTGAAAAAATGATATTCGTGGATTTTAAGATGTGAGGGTTGGAAAGGCCTACAAATGTCCCCAAATGAATACCATGAAAATCTGGGTGCACGAAAATATTTAGTTCGGATGGTTTTGCACATGGCCAAGGTTGGCGGTGCACCACGGCATAGGTTGATGGCTAGGTGGGGAGTTTTGTGAAAAAATGAAATTAGTGGTTTTTGAGATGTGAGGGTTGGAAAGGCCTACAAATGACCCCAAATGAATAGCATGAAATGCTTGGTGCACGAAAGTTTTGAGTTCGGAGTGGTTTGCACATGGCCAAGGCTGTCGGTGCACCACGACAAAGCTAGATTGCTTGGTGGGGAGTTTTGTGAAAAAATGAAATTCGTGGTTTTTGAGATGTGAGGGTTGGAAAGGCCTACAAATGTCCCCAAATGAATACCATGAAAATCTGGGTGCACGAAAATTTTTAGTTCGGATGGTTTTGCACATGGCCAAGGTTGGCGGTGCACCACGGCATAGGTTGATGGGTGGGTGGGGAGTTTTGTGAAAAAATGAAATTCGTGGTTTTTGAGATATGAGCGATGGAAAGGCCTACAAATGTCCCAAATGAGTACTGTAAAAGTCTTGGTGCAAGAAAGTTTTGAATTGGATGGAGTTTGCACTTGGCCAAGTTGGTCGGTGCACCTCGACATAGCTAGATTGCTTGGTGGGGAGTTTTGTGAAAAAATGATATTCGTGGATTTTGAGATGTGAGGGTTGGAAAGGCCTACAAATGTCCCCAAATGAATACCATGAAAATCTGGGTGCGCGAAAATATTTAGTTCGGATGGTTTTGCACATGGCCAAGGTTGGCGGTGCACCACGGCATAGGTTGATGGCTGGGTGGGGAGTTTTGTGAAAAAATGAAATTAGTGGTTTTTGAGATGTGAGGGTTGGAAAGGCCTACAAATGACCCCAAATGAATAGCATGAAATGCTTGGTGCACGAAAGTTTTGAGTTCGGAGTGGTTTGCACATGGCCAAGGCTGTCGGTGCACCACGACAAAGCTAGATTGCTTGGTGGGGAGTTTTGTGAAAAAATGAAATTCGTGGTTTTTGAGATGTGAGGGTTGGAAAGGCCTACAAATGTCCCCAAATGAATACCATGAAAATCTGGGTGCACAAAAATTTTTAGTTCAGAGGGTTTTGCACATGGCCAAGGTTAGCGGTGCACCACGACATAGGTTGATGGGTGGGTGGGGAGTTTTGTGAAAAAATGAAATTCGTGGTTTTTGAGATATGAGCGATGGAAAGGCCTACAAATGTCCCAAATGAGTACTGTAAAAGTCTTGGTGCAAGAAAGTTCTGAATTGGATGGAGTTTGCACTTGGCCAAGTTGGTCGGTGCACCTCGACATAGCTAGATTGCTTGGTGGGGAGTTTTGTGAAAAAATGATATTCGTGGATTTTAAGATGTGAGGGTTGGAAAGGCCTACAAATGTCCCCAAATGAATACCATGAAAATCTGGGTGCACGAAAATATTTAGTTCGGATGGTTTTGCACATGGCCAAGGTTGGCGGTGCACCACGGCATAGGTTGATGGCTAGGTGGGGAGTTTTGTGAAAAAATGAAATTAGTGGTTTTTGAGATGTGAGGGTTGGAAAGGCCTACAAATGACCCCAAATGAATAGCATGAAATGCTTGGTGCACGAAAGTTTTGAGTTCGGAGTGGTTTGCACATGGCCAAGGCTGTCGGTGCACCACGACAAAGCTAGATTGCTTGGTGGGGAGTTTTGTGAAAAAATGAAATTCGTGGTTTTTGAGATGTGAGGGTTGGAAAGGCCTACAAATGTCCCCAAATGAATACCATGAAAATCTGGGTGCACGAAAATTTTTAGTTCGGATGGTTTTGCACATGGCCAAGGTTGGCGGTGCACCACGGCATAGGTTGATGGGTGGGTGGGGAGTTTTGTGAAAAAATGAAATTCGTGGTTTTTGAGATATGAGCGATGGAAAGGCCTACAAATGTCCCAAATGAGTACTGTAAAAGTCTTGGTGCAAGAAAGTTTTGAATTGGATGGAGTTTGCACTTGGCCAAGTTGGTCGGTGCACCTCGACATAGCTAGATTGCTTGGTGGGGAGTTTTGTGAAAAAATGATATTCGTGGATTTTGAGATGTGAGGGTTGGAAAGGCCTACAAATGTCCCCAAATGAATACCATGAAAATCTGGGTGCGCGAAAATATTTAGTTCGGATGGTTTTGCACATGGCCAAGGTTGGCGGTGCACCACGGCATAGGTTGATGGCTGGGTGGGGAGTTTTGTGAAAAAATGAAATTAGTGGTTTTTGAGATGTGAGGGTTGGAAAGGCCTACAAATGACCCCAAATGAATAGCATGAAATGCTTGGTGCACGAAAGTTTTGAGTTCGGAGTGGTTTGCACATGGCCAAGGCTGTCGGTGCACCACGACAAAGCTAGATTGCTTGGTGGGGAGTTTTGTGAAAAAATGAAATTCGTGGTTTTTGAGATGTGAGGGTTGGAAAGGCCTACAAATGTCCCCAAATGAATACCATGAAAATCTGGGTGCACAAAAATTTTTAGTTCAGAGGGTTTTGCACATGGCCAAGGTTAGCGGTGCACCACGACATAGGTTGATGGGTGGGTGGGGAGTTTTGTGAAAAAATGAAATTCGTGGTTTTTGAGATATGAGCGATGGAAAGGCCTACAAATGTCCCAAATGAGTACTGTAAAAGTCTTGGTGCAAGAAAGTTCTGAATTGGATGGAGTTTGCACTTGGCCAAGTTGGTCGGTGCACCTCGACATAGCTAGATTGCTTGGTGGGGAGTTTTGTGAAAAAATGATATTCGTGGATTTTAAGATGTGAGGGTTGGAAAGGCCTACAAATGTCCCCAAATGAATACCATGAAAATCTGGGTGCACGAAAATATTTAGTTCGGATGGTTTTGCACATGGCCAAGGTTGGCGGTGCACCACGGCATAGGTTGATGGCTAGGTGGGGAGTTTTGTGAAAAAATGAAATTAGTGGTTTTTGAGATGTGAGGGTTGGAAAGGCCTACAAATGACCCCAAATGAATAGCATGAAATGCTTGGTGCACGAAAGTTTTGAGTTCGGAGTGGTTTGCACATGGCCAAGGCTGTCGGTGCACCACGACAAAGCTAGATTGCTTGGTGGGGAGTTTTGTGAAAAAATGAAATTCGTGGTTTTTGAGATGTGAGGGTTGGAAAGGCCTACAAATGTCCCCAAATGAATACCATGAAAATCTGGGTGCACGAAAATTTTTAGTTCGGATGGTTTTGCACATGGCCAAGGTTGGCGGTGCACCACGGCATAGGTTGATGGGTGGGTGGGGAGTTTTGTGAAAAAATGAAATTCGTGGTTTTTGAGATATGAGCGATGGAAAGGCCTACAAATGTCCCAAATGAGTACTGTAAAAGTCTTGGTGCAAGAAAGTTTTGAATTGGATGGAGTTTGCACTTGGCCAAGTTGGTCGGTGCACCTCGACATAGCTAGATTGCTTGGTGGGGAGTTTTGTGAAAAAATGATATTCGTGGATTTTGAGATGTGAGGGTTGGAAAGGCCTACAAATATCCCCAAATGAATACCATGAAAATCTGGGTGCGCGAAAATATTTAGTTCGGATGGTTTTGCACATGGCCAAGGTTGGCGGTGCACCACGGCATAGGTTGATGGCTGGGTGGGGAGTTTTGTGAAAAAATGAAATTCGTGGTTTTTGAGATGTGAGGGTTGGAAAGGCCTACAAATGACCCCAAATGAATACCATGAAATGCTTGGTGCACGAAAGTTTTGAGTTCGGAGTGGTTTGCACATGGCCAAGGCTGTCGGTGCACCACGACATAGCTAGATTGCTTAGTTCGGAGTTTTGTGAAAAAATGAAATTCGAGGTTTTTGAGATGTGAGGGTTGGAAAGGCCTACAAATGTCCCCAAATGAATACCATGAAAATCTGGGTGCACGAAACTTTTTAGTTCGGAGGGTTTAGCACATGGCAAAGGTTGGCGGTGCTCCACGCATAGGTTGATGGCTGGGTGGGGAGTTTTGTGAAAAAATGAAATTCGTGGTTTTTGAGATGTGAGGGTTGGAAAGGCCTACAAATGACCCCAAATGAATACAATGAAATTCTTGGTGCACGAAAGTTTTTAGTTCGGAGGGGATTGCACATGGCCAAGGCTGTCGGTGCACCACGACATAGCTAGATTGCTTGGTGGGGAGTTTTGTGAAAAAATGAAATTCGTGGTTTTTGAGATGTGAGGGTTGGAAAGGCCTACAAATGTCCCCAAATGAATACCATGAAAATCTGGGTGCACGAAAATTTTTAGTTCGGATGGTTTTGCACATGGGCAAGGTTGGCGGTGCACCACGGCATAGGTTGATGGCTGGGCGGGGAGTTTTGAGAAAAAATGAAATTCGTGGTTTTTGAGATGTGAGGGTTGGAAAGGCCTACAAATGACCCCAAATGAATACCATGAAATGCTTGGTGCACGAAAGTTTTGAGTTCGGAGTGGTTTGCACATGGCCAAGGCTGTCGGTGCACCACGACATAGCTAGATTGCTTAGTTGGGAGTTTTGTGAAAAAATGAAATTCGAGGTTTTTGAGATGTGAGGGTTGGAAAGGCCTACAAATGTCCCCAAATGAATACCATGAAAATCTGGGTGCACGAAAATTTTTAGTTCGGAGGGTTTAACACATAGCCAAGGTTGGCGGTGCTCCACGGCATAGGTTGATGGCTGGGTGGGGAGTTTTGTGAAAAAATGAAATTCGTGGTTTTTGAGATGTGAGTGTTGGAAAGGCCTACAAATGACCCCAAATGAATACCATGAAATTCTTGGTGCACGAAAGTTTTTAGTTCGGAGGGGTTTGCACATGGCCAAGGCTGTCGGTGCACCACGACATAGCTAGATTGCTTGGTGGGGAGTTTTGTGAAAAAATGAAATTCGTGGTTTTTGAGATGTGAGGGTTGGAAAGGCCTACAAATGTCCCCAAATGAATACCATGAAAATCTAGGTGCACGAAAGTTTGGAGTTCGGAGGGGTTTGCACACGGCCAAGGCTGTCGGTGCACCACGACAAGCTAGATTGCTTGGTGGTGAGTTTTGTGAAAAAATGAAATTCGTGGTTTTTGGGATGTGAGGGTTGGAAAGGCTTACACATGACCCCAAATGAATACCATGAAATTCTTGGTGCACGAAAGTTTGGAGTTCGGAGGGGTTTGCACATGGCCAAGGTTGTCGCTCGATTGGTTGGTGGGGAGTTTTTATGAAAAAATGAAATTCGTGGTTTTTGAGATGTGAGGGTTGGAAAGGCCTACAAATGACCCCAAATGAATACCATGAAATTCTTTGTGCACGAAAGTTTTAAGTTCAGAGGTGTTTGCACATGGTCAAGGCTGTCGGTGCACCACGACATAGCTAGATTGCTTGGTGGGGAGTTTTGTGAAAAAATGAAATTTGTGGTTTTTGGGATGTGAGGGTTGGAAAGGCCTAAAAATGACCCCAAATGAATATCATGAAATTCTTGGTGCACGAAAGTTTTGAGTTCGGAGGTGTTTGCACATGGCCAAGGCTGTCGGTGCACCACGACATAGCTAGATTGCTTGGTGGGGAGTTTTGTGAAAAAATGAAATTCGTGGTTTTTGAGATGTGAGGGTTAGAAAAGCGTACAAATGTCCCCAAATGAATACCATGTAAATCTGGGTGCACGAAAATTTTTAGTTCGGAGGGTTTTGCACATGGCCAAGGTTGGCGGTGCACCACGGCATAGGTTGATGGCTGGGTGGGGAGTTTTGTGAAAAAATGAAATTCGTGGTTTTTGAGATGTGAGGGTTGGAAAGGCCTACAAATGACCCCAAATGAATACCATGAAATTCTTGGTGCACGAAAGTCTTTAGTTCGGAGGGTTTGCACATGGCCAAGGCTGTCGGTGCACCACGACATAGCTATATTGCTTGGTGGGGAGTTTTGTGAAAAAATGAAATTCGTGGTTTTTGAGATGTGAGGGTTAGAAAGGCCTACAAATGTCCCCAAATGAATACCATGAAAATCTGGGTGCACGAAAATTTTTACTTCGGAGGGTTTTGCACACGGCCAAGGTGGGCGGTGCACCACGGCATAGGTTGATGGCTGGGTGGGGAGTTTTGTGAAAAAATGAAATTCGTGATTTTTGAGATGTGAGGGTTGGAAAGGCCTAGAAATGACCCCAAATGAATACCATCAAATTTTTGGTGCACGAAAGTTCGGAAGGGTTTGCACATGGCCAAGGCTGTCGGTGCACCACGACATAGCTAGATTGCTTGGTGGGGAGTTTTGTGAAGAAATGAAATTCATGGTTTTTGAGATGTGAGGGTTGGAAAGGCCTACAAATGTCCCCAAATGAATACCATGAAATTCTTTGTGCACGAAAGTTTTGAGTTCGGAGGTTTTTGCACATGGCCAAGGCTGTCGGTGCACCACGACATAGCTAGATTGCTTGGTGGGGAGTTTTGTGAAAAAATGAAATTCCTGGTTTTTGGGATGTGAGGGTTGGAAAGGCCTAAAAATGACCCCAAATGAATATCATGAAATTCTTGGTGCACGAAAGTTTTGAGTTCGGAGGTGTTCGCACATGGCCAAGGCTGTCGGTGCACCACGACATAGCTAGATTGCTTGGTGGTGAGTTTTGTGAAAAAATGAAATTCGTGGTTTTTTAGATGTGAGGGTTGGAAAGGCCTACAAATGTCCCCAAATGAATACCATGAAAATTTGGGTGCACGAAAATTTTTAGTTCGGATGGTTTTGCACATGGCCAAGGTTGGCGGTGCACCACGGCATAGGTAGATGGCTTGGTGGGGAGTTTTGTGAAAAAATGAAATTCGTGGTTTTTGAGATATGAGCGTTGGAAAGGCCTACAAATGTCCCCAAATGAGTACTGTAAAAGTCTTGGTGCACGAAAGTTATAATTGGATTGAGTTTGCACTTGGCCAAGTTGGTCGGTGCACCTCGACATATCTAGATTGCTTGGTGGTGAGTTTTGTGAAAAAATGATATTCGTGGTTTTTGAGATGTAAGGGTTGGAAAGGCAAACAAATGTCCCCAAATGAATACCATGAAAATCTGGGTGCACGAAAATTTTTAGTTCGGATGGTTTTGCACGTGGCCAAGGTTGGCGGTGCACCACGACATAGGTTGATGGCTGGATGGGTAGTTTTGTGAAAAAACGAAATTCGTGGTTTTTGAGATGTGAGGCTTGGAAGGCCTATAAATGAGCCCAAATGAATACCATGAAATTCTTGATGCACGAAAGTTTTGAGTTCGGAGGGGTTTGCACATGTCCAAGGCTGTCGGTGCACCACGACATAGCTAGACTGCTTGGTGGGGAGTTTTGTGAAAAAATGAAATTCGTGGTTTTTGAGATGTGAGGGTTGGAAAGGCCTACAAATGTCCCCAAATGAATACCATGAAAATCTGGGTGCACGAAAATTTTTAGTTCGGAGGGTTTTGCACATGGCCAAGGTTGGCGGTGCACCACGGCATAGGTAGATGGCTTGGTGGGGAGTTTTGTGAAAAAATGAAATTCGTGGTTTTTGAGATATGAGCATTGGAAAGGCCTACAAATGTCCCCAAATGAGTACTGTAAAAGTCTTGGTGCACGAAAGTTTTGTATTAGATGGAGTTTGCACTTGGCCAAGTTGGTCGGTGCACCTCGACATAGCTAGATTGCTTGGTGGGGAGTTTTGTGAAAAAATGAAATTCGTGGTTTTTGAGATGTGAAGGTTGGAAAGGCCTACAAATGTCCCCAAATGAATACCATGACAATTTGGGTGCACGAAAATTTTTAGTTCGGATGGTTTTGCACAAGGCCAAGGTTGACGGTGCACCACAGCATAGGTTGATGGCTGGGTGGGGAGTTTTGTGAAAAAATGAAATTCGTGGTTTTTGAGATGTGAGGGTTGGAAAGGCCTACAAATGACCCCATATGAATACTATGAAATTCTTGGTGCACGAAAGTGTTGAGTTCGGAGGGGTTTGCACATGGCCAAGGTTGTCGCTCGATTGGTTGGTGGGGAGTTTTTATGAAAAGATGAAATTCGTGGTTTTTGAGATGTGAGGGTTGGAAAGGCCTACAAATGACCCCAAATGAATACCATGAAATTCTTTGTGCACGAAAGTTTTGAGTTCGGAGGTGTTTGCACATGGCCAAGGCTGTCGGTGCACCACGACATAGCTAGATTGCTTGGTGGGGAGTTTTGTGAAAAAATGAAATTCGTGGTTTTTGGGATGTGAGGGTTGGAAAGGCCAAAAAATGACCCCAAATGAATATCATGAAATTCTTGGTGCACGAAAGTTTTGAGTTCGGAGGTGTTTGCACATGGCCAAGGCTGTCGGTGCACCACGACATAGCTAGATTGCTTGGTGGGGAGTTTTGTGAAAAAATGAAATTCGTGGTTTTTGAGATGTGAGGGTTGGAAAGGCCTACAAATGTCCCCAAATGAATACCATGAAAATTTGGGTGCACGAAAATTTTTAGTTCGGAGGGTTTTGCACATGGCCAAGTTTGTTGGTGCTCCACGGCATAGGTAGATGGCTTGGTGGGGAGTTTTGTGAAAAAATGAAATTCGTGGTTTTTGAGATATGAGCGTTGGAAAGGCCTACAAATGTCCCCAAATGAGTACTGTTAAAGTCTTGGTGCACGAAAGTTATAATTGGATGGAGTTTGCACTTGGCCAAGTTGGTCCGTGCACCTCGACATATCTAGATTGCTTGGTGGTGAGTTTTGTCAAAAAATGATATTCGTGGTTTTTGAGATGTAAGGGTTGGAAAGGCCTACAAATGTCCCCAAATGAATACCATGAAAATCTGGGTGCACGAAAATTTTTAGTTCGGATGGTTTTGCACATGGCCAAGGTTGGCGGTGCACCACGACATAGGTTGATGGCTGGGTGGGGAGTTTTGTGAAAAAATGAAATTCGTGGTTTTTTAGATGTGAGGCTTGGAAAGGCCTACAAATGACCCCAAATGAATACCATGAAATTCCTTATGCACGAAAGTTTTGAGTTCGGAGGGGTTTGCACATGGCCAAGGCTGTCGGTGCACCACGACATAGCTAGATTGCTTGGTGGGGAGTTTTGTGAAAAAATGAAATTCGTGGTTTTTGAGATGTGAGGGTTGGAAAGGCCTACAAATGTCCCCAAATGAATACCATGAAAATCTGGGTGCACGAAAATTTTTAGTTCGGAGGGTTTTGCACATGGCCAAGGTTGGCGGTGCACCACGGTATAGGTAGATGGCTTGGTGGGGAGTTTTGTGAAAAAATGAAATTCGTGGTTTTTGAGATATGAGCGTTGGAAAGGCCTACAAATGTCCCAAATGAGTACTGTAAAAGTCTTGGTGCACGAAAGTTTTGAATTGGATGGAGTTTGCACTTGGCCAAGTTGGTCGGTGCACCTCGACATAGCTAGATTGCTTGGTGGGGAGTTTTGTGAAAAAATGAAATTCGTGGTTTTTGAGATGTGAGGGTTGGAAAGGCCTACAAATGTCCCCAAATGAATACCATGAAAATCTGGATGCACGAAAATTTTTAGTTCGGAGGGGTTTGCACATGGCCAAGGCTTTCGGTGCACCATGGCATAGCTAGATTGCTTGGTGGGGAGTTTTGTGAAAAAATGAAATTCGTGGTTTTTGAGATGTGAGGGTTGGAAAGGCCTACAAATGTCCCCAAATGAATACCATGAAAATTTGGGTGCACGAAAATTTTTAGTTCGGAGGGTTTTGCACATGGCCAAGTTTGTTGGTGCTCCACGGCATAGGTAGATGGCTTGGTGGGGAGTTTTGTCAAAAAATGAAATTCGTGGTTTTTGAGATACGAGCGTTGGAAAGGCCTACAAATGTCTCCAAATGAGTACTGTAAAAGTCTTGGTGCACGAAAGTTATAATTGGATGGAGTTTGCACTTGGCCAAGTTGGTCCGTGCACCTCGACCTATCTAGATTGCTTGGTGGTGAGTTTTGTCAAAAAATGATATTCGTGGTTTTTGAGATGTAAGGGTTGGAAAGGCCTACAAATGTCCCCAAATGAATAGCATGAAAATCTGGGTGCACGAAAATTTTTAGTTCGGATGGTTTTGCACATGGCCAAGGTTGGCGGTGCACCACGACATAGGTAGATGGCTTGGTGGGGAGTTTTGTGAAAAAATGAAATTCGTGGTTTTTGAGATATGAGCGTTGGAAAGGCCTACAAATGTCCCCAAATGAGTACTGTAAAAGTCTTGGTGCACGAAAGTTTTGAATTGGATGGAGTTTGCACTTGGCCAAGTTGGTCGGTGCACCTCGACATAGCTAGATTGCTTGGTAGGGAGTTTTGTGAAAAAATGAAATTCGTGGTTTTTGAGATATGAGGGTTGGAAAGGCCTACAAATGTCCCCAAATGAATACCATGAAAATCTGGATGCACGAAAATTTTTAGTTCGGAGGGTTTTGCACATGGCCAAGGTTGGCGGTGCACCACGGCATAGGTTGATGGCTGGGTGGGGAGTTTTGTGAAAAAATGAAATTCGTGGTTTTTGAGATGTTAGGGTTGGAAAGGCCTAAAAATGACCCCAAATGAATACCATGAAATTCTTGGTGCACGAAAGTTTTGAGTTCGGAGGGGTTTGCACATGGCCAAGGCTTTCGGTGCACCATGGCATAGCTAGATTGCTTGCTGGGGAGTTTTGTGAAAAAATGAAATTCGTGGTTTTTGAGATGTGAGGGTTGGAAAGGCCTACAAATGTCCCCAAATGAATACCATGAAAATTTGGGTGCACGAAAATTTTTAGTTCGGAGGGTTTTGCACATGGCCAAGTTTCTTGGTGCTCCACGGCATAGGTAGATGGCTTGGTGGGGAGTTTTGTCAAAAAATGAAATTCGTGGTTTTTGAGATATGAGCGTTGGAAAGGCCTACAAATGTCCCCAAATGAGTACTGTAAAAGTCTTGGTGCACGAAAGTTATAATTGGATGGAGTTTGCACTTGGCCAAGTTGGTCCGTGCACCTCGACCTATCTAGATTGCTTGGTGGTGAGTTTTGTCAAAAAATGATATTCGTGGTTTTTGAGATGTAAGGGTTGGAAAGGCCTACAAATGTCCCCAAATGAATACCATGAAAATCTGGGTGCACGAAAATTTTTAGTTCGGATGGTTTTGCACATGGCCAAGGTTGGCGGTGCACCACGACATAGGTTGATGGCTGGGTGGGGAGTTTTGTGAAAAAATGAAATTCGTGGTTTTTCAGATGTGAGGCTTGGAAAGGCCTACAAATGAACCCAAATCAATACCATGAAATTCTTGATGCACGAAAGTTTTGAGTTCGGAGGGGTTTGCACATGGCCAAGGCTGTCGGTGCACCACGACATAGCTAGATTGCTTGGTGGGGAGTTTTGTGAAAAAATGAAATTCGTGGTTTTTGAGATGTGAGGGTTGGAAAGGCCTACAAATGTCCCCAAATGAATACCATGAAAATCTGGGTGCACGAAAATTTTTAGTTCGGAGGGTTTTGCACATGGCCAAGGTTGGCGGTGCACCACGGCATAGGTAGATGGCTTGGTGGGGAGTTTTGTGAAAAAATGAAATTCGTGGTTTTTGAGATATGAGCGTTGGAAAGGCCTACAAATGTCCCCAAATGAGTACTGTAAAAGTCTTGGTGCACGAAAGTTTTGAATTGGATGGAGTTTGCACTTGGCCAAGTTGGTCGGTGCACCTCGACATAGCTAGATTGCTTGGTGGGGAGTTTTGTGAAAAAATGAAATTCGTGGTTTTTGAGATGTGAGGGTTGGAAAGGCCTACAAATGTCCCCAAATGAATACCATGAAGATCTGGGTGCACGAAAATTTTTAGTTCGGATGGTTTTGCACAAGGCCAAGGTTGACGGTGCACCACGGCACAGGTTGATGGCTGGGTGGGGAGTTTTGTGAAAAAATGAAATTCGTGGTTTTTGAGATGTGAGGGTTGGAAAGGCCTACAAATGACCCCAAATGAATACCATGAAATTCTTGGTGCACGAAAGTTTTGAGTTCGGAGGGGTTTGCACATGGCCAAGGTTGTCGGTGCACCACGACATAGCTAGATTGCTTGGTGGGGAGTTTTGTGAAAAAATGAAATTCGTGGTTTTTGAAATGTGAGGGTTGGAAAGGCCTACAAATGTCCCCAAATGAATACCATGAAAATCTGGATGCACGAAAATTTTTAGTTCGGAGGGTTTTGCACATGGCCAAGGTTGGCGGTGCACCACGGCATAGGTTGATGGCTGGGTGGGGAGTTTTGTGAAAAAATGAAATTCGTTGTTTTTGAGATGTTAGGGTTGGAAAGGCCTAAAAATGACCCCAAATGAATACCATGAAATTCTTGGTGCACGAAAGTTTTGAGTTCGGAGGGGTTTGCACATGGCCAAGGCTTTCGGTGCACCACGGCATAGCTAGATTGCTTGCTGGGGAGTTTTGTGAAAAAATGAAATTCGTGGTTTTTGAGATGTGAGGGTTGGAAAGGCCTAAAAATGACCCCAAATGAATACCATGAAATTCTTGGTGCACGAAAGTTTTGAGTTCGGAGGGGTTTGCAAATGGCCAAGGCTGTCGGTGCACCACGGCATAGCTAGATTGCTTGGTGGGGAGTTTTGTGAAAAAATGAAATTCTTGGTTTTTGAGATGTGAGGGTTGGAAAGGCTTACAAATGACCCCAAATGAATACCATGAAATTCTTGGTGCACGAAAGTTTGGAGTTCGGAGGGGTTTGCACATGGCCAAGGTTGTCGCTCGATTGGTTGGTGGGGAGTTTTTATGAAAAAATGAAATTCGTGGTTTTTGAGATGTGAGGGTTGGAAAGGCCTACAAATGACCCCAAATGAATACCATGAAATTCTTTATGCACGAAAGTTTTGAGTTCGGAGGTGTTTGCACATGGCCAAGGCTGTCGGTGCACCACGACATAACTAGATTGCTTGGTGGGGAGTTTTGTGAAAAAATGAAATTCGTGGTTTTTGGGATGTGAGGGTTGGAAAGGCCTAAAAATGACCCCAAATGAATATCTTGAAATTCTGGGACCACGAAAGTTTTGAGTTCGGAGGTGTTTGCACATGGCCAAGGCTGTCGGTGCACCACGACTGATGAGGCTCCTCCGTCGTGGTAGTCGCCGGAGACCTCTCCTAATCGGTGTTCTACCGATTGAATCACGTAGAAAACGAGGTAAAACGCAGCGGAATGAACATTGGACTTGATTCGCTCTGGTTTCTCGCTGGTTTGGGCAACCCGAGTCGGTAATGACCTATCCTAGGGTTTAGGGTGAGCTGACGAATGTGGGAGTGTTCTCTACCAGAATATTTCATTCATCAAAGCTATGTTACAATAAGGTTGGCTTGCCTTTTATAGCTGAAGGCAACCGGGAAAGGAAAACAAAGAAGAAATCTAACGGCAAAGCTGCCGTTAACCAAAAGTGAAAGGGAAAAGCATGAGGGTTTGGACGGTTCTAACAATTCCTAAGAGAGAAAATAGGAAAAAGGTTGATGTGTTGCTGTGTGTTGACGGCAATGGGCTGTTGTGTGTGCGAGAAACCCTAGCCATAAGGATGAATGGAACGCGTGAGGCGAAGAAGATATGACTGTGAGACGCGATCCCTAAGTCAAGACGGAGGAAGAGCGTTGGCCGAGAAACCCTATGAGTGTGTATGGACCAAAGGGTTGCGCGTGTGGCTGGATCTGCATGATGGCTTCTTAATGAAATTGGGCTGCTACACGCAGGCCCAATTGACGCTGATGCTTGGAGCCTGTCCGTGTTTTGAAGCTCATCAGTAGACTTGATGCTGAAGTACGCGTGCATCACTTAATGGCAGCAAGTATGTTAAATGGTGGTGCGTGACAAAATGGCTGCACTCGTGGATTGGCCGAACTTGTTGTCCGCATTGGGGTGCTGGATTGGTTGGAAGGGAATTGGGCCGTAGGCCCAATGTTAATTGGTAGTTTGAAAAGTGGGCTGCATTTAGTAAAGAAACCTAATTAGAACACATTTATTTAATTAAAATAAAAGAAATTAAAATGAATAGGCCTATGCGTTGGCCCAATGCTATAAGCCTTATTGGGATCACATCAACGACATAGCTAGATTGCTTGGTGGAGAGTTTTGTGAAAAAATGAAATTCGTGGTTTTTGAGATCTGAGGGTTGGAAAGCCCTACAAATGTCCCCAAATGAATACCATGAAAATCTGGGTGCACGAAAATTTTTAGTTCGGAGGGTTTTGCACATGGCCAAGGTTGGCGGTGCACCACGGCATAGGTAGATGGCTTGGTAGGGAGTTTTGTGAAAAAATGAAATTCGTGGTTTTTGAGATATGAGCGTTGGAAAGGCCTACAAATGTCCCCAAATGAGTACTGTAAAAGTCTTGGTGCACGAAAGTTTTGAATTGGATGGAGTTTGCACTTGGCCAAGTTGGTCGGTGCACCACGACATAGCTAGATTGCTTGGTGGGGAGTTTTGTGAAAAAATGAAATTCGTGGTTTTTGAGATGTGAGGGTTGGAAAGGCCTACAAATGTCCCCAAATGAGTACCATGAAAATCTGGGTGCACGAAAATTTTTAGTTCGGAGGGTTTTGCACATGGCCAAGGTTGGCGGTGCACCACAGCATAGGTAGATGGCTTGGTGGGGAGTTTTGTGAAAAAATGAAATTCGTGGTTTTTGAGATATGAGCGTTGGAAAGGCCTACAAATGTCCCCAAATGAGTACTCCAAAAGTCTTGGTGCAAGAAAGTTTTGAATTGGATGGAGTTTGCACTTGGCCAAGTTGGTCGGTGCACCACGACATAGCTAGATTGCTTGGTGGGGAGTTTTGTGAAAAAATGAAATTCGTGGTTTTTGAGATATGAGGGTTGGAAAGGCCTACAAATGTCCCCAAATGAGTACCATGAAAATCTGGGTGCACGAAAATTTTTAGTTCGGAGGGTTTTGCACATGGCCAAGGTTGGCGGTGCACCACGGCATAGGTAGATGGCTTGGTGGGGAGTTTTGTGAAAAAATGAAATTCGTGGTGTTTGAGATATGAGCGTTGGAAAGGCCTACAAATGTCCCCAAATGAGTACTCCAAAAGTCTTGGTGCAAGAAAGTTTTGAATTGGATGGAGTTTGCACTTGGCCAAGTTGGTCGGTGGACCTCGACATAGCTAGATTGCTTGGTGGGGAGTTTTGTGAAAAAATGAAATTCGTGGTTTTTGAGATGTGAGGGTTGGAAAGGCCTACAAATGACCCCGAATGAATACCATGAAATTCTTGGTGCACGAAATTTTGAGTTCGGAGGGGTTTGCACATGGCCAAGGCTATCAGTGCACCACGACATAGATAGATTGCTTGGTGGGCAGTTTTGTGAAAAAATGAAATTCGTGGTTTTTGAGATGTGAGGGTTGGAAAGGCCTACAAGTGTCCCCAAATGAATACCATGAAAATCTCGGTGCACAAAAATTTTTAGTTCGGAGGGTTTTGCACATGGCCAAGGTTGGCGGTGCACCACGGCATAGGTTGATGGCTAGGTGGGGAGTTTTGTGAAAAAATGAAATTCGTGGTTTTTGAGATGTGAGGGTTGGAAAGGCCTACAAATGACCCCAAATGAATACCATGAAATTCTTGGTGCACGAAAGTTTTGAACTGGAGGGAGTTTGCACTTGGCCAAGTTGGTCGGTGCACCTCGACAGAGCTAGATTGCTTGGTGGGGAGTTTTGTGAAAAAATGAAATTCGTGGTTTTTGAGATGTGAGGGTTGGAAAGGCCTACAAATGTCCCCATATGAATACCATGAAAATTTGGGTGCACGCAAATTTTTAGTTCGGATGGTTTTGCACATGGCCAAGGTTGACGGTGCACCACGGCATAGGTTGATGGCTGGGTGGGGAGTTTTGTGAAAAAATGAAATTTGTGGTTTTTGAGATGTGAGCGTTGGAAAGGACTACAAATGACCCCAAATGAATACCATGAAATTCTTGGTGCACTAAAGTTTTGAGTTCGGAGGGGTTTGCACATGGCCAAGGCTGTCGGTGCACCACGACATAGCTAGATTGCTTGGTGGGGAGTTTTGTGAAAAAATGAAATTCGTGGTTTTTGAGATGTGAGGGTTGGAAAGGCCTACAAATGCCCCCAAATGAATACCATGAAAATCTGGGTGCACGAAAATTTTTAGTTCGGAGGGTTTTGCACATGGCCAAGGTTGGCGGTGCACCACGGCTTAGGTAGATGACTTGGTGGGGAGTTTTGTGAAAAAATGAAATTCGTGGTTTTTGAGATATGAGCAATGGAAAGGCCTACAAAGGTCCCCAAATGAGTACCTCAAAAGTCTTAGTGCAAGAAAGTTTTGAATTGGATGAAGTTTGCACTTGGCCAATTTGGTCGGTGCACCTCGACATAGCTAGATTGCTTGTTGGGGAGTTTTGTGAAAAAATGAAATTCGTGGTTTTTGAGATGTGAGGGTTGGAAAGGCCTACAAATGTCCCCAAATGAATACCATGAAAATCTGGGTGCACGAAAATTTTTAGTTCGGATGGTTTTGCACATGGCCAAGATTGGCGGTGCGCCACGGCTTAGGTTGATGGCTGGGTGGGGAGTTTTGTGAAAAAATGAAATTCGTGGTATTTGAGATGTGAAGGTTGGAAAGGCCTACAAATGACCCCAAATGAATACCATGAAATTCTTGGTGCACGAAAGTTTTGAGTTCGGAGGGGTTTGCACATGGCCAAGGCTGTCGGTGCACCACGACATAGCTAGATTGCTTGGTGGGGAGTTTTGTGAAAAAATGAAATTTGTGGTTTTTGAGATGTGAGGGTTGGAAAGGCCTACAAATGTCCCCAAATGAATACCATGAAAATCTGGGTGCACGAAAATTTTTAGTTCGGAGGGTTTTGCACATGGCCAAGGTTAGCGGTGCACCACGACAGAGGTAGATGGCTGGGTGGGGAGTTTTGTGAAAAAATGAAATTCGTGGTTTTTGAGATATGAGAGTTGGAAAGGCCTACAAATGTCCCCAAATGAGTAGTGCAAAAGTCTTGGTGCAAGAAAGTTTTGAATTGGATGGAGTTTGCACTTGGCCAAGTTGGTCGGTGCACCTCGACATAGCTTGATTGCTTGGTGGGGAGTTTTGTGAAAAAATGAAATTCGTGGTTTTGGAGATGTGAGGGTTGGAAAGGCCTACAAATGTCCCCAAATGAGTACCATGAAAATCCGGGTGCACGAAAATTTTTTGTTCGGAGGGTTTTGCACATGGCCAAGGTTGGCGGTGCACCACGGCATAGGTAGATGGCTTGGTGGGGAGTTTTGTGAAAAAATGAAATTCGTGGTTTTTGAGATATGAGCGTTGGAAAGGCCTATAAATGTCCCCAAATGAGTACTCCAAAAGTCTTGGTGCAAGAAAGTTTTGAATTGGATGGAGTTTGCACTTGGCCAAGTTGGTCGGTGGACCTCGACATAGCTAGATTGCTTGGTGGGGAGTTTTGTGAAAAAATGAAATTCGTGGTTTTTGAGATGTGAGGGTTGGAAAGGCCTACAAATGTCCCCAAATGAATACCATGAAAATCTGGGTGCACAAAAATTTTTAGTTCGGAGGGTTTTGCACATGGCCAAGGTTGGCGGTGCACCACGGCATAGATAGATTGCTTGGTGGGGAGTTTTGTGAAAAAATGAAATTCGTGGTTTTTGAGATGTGAGGGTTGGAAAGGCCTACAAATGTCCCCAAATGAATACCATGAAAATCTCGGTGCACAAAAATTTTTAGTTCGGAGGGTTTTGCACATGGCCAAGGTTGGCGGTGCACCACGGCATAGGTTGATCGCTAGGTGGGGAGTTTTGTGAAAAAATGAAATTCATGGTTTTTGAGATGTGAGGGTTGGAAAGGCCTACAAATGAGCCCAAATGAATACCATGAAATTCTTGGTGCACGAAAGTTTTGAATTGGATGGAGTTTGGACTTGGCCAAGTTGGTCGGTGCACCTCGACATAGCTAGATTGCTTGGTGGGGAGTTTTGTGAAAAAATGAAATTCGTGGTTTTTGAGATGTGAGGGTTGGAAAGGCCTACAAATGTCCCCAAATGAGTACTGTAAAAGTCTTGGTGCACGAAAGTTTTCAATTGGATGGAGTTTGCACTTGGCCAAGTTGGTCGGTGCACCACGACATAACTAGATTGCTTGGTGAGAGTTTTGTGAAAAAATGAAATTCGTGGTTTTTGAGATATGAGCGTTGGAAAGGCCTATAAATGTCCCCAAATGAGTACTGTAAAAGTCTTGGTGCACGAAAGTTTTGAATTGGATGGAGTTTGCACTTGGCCAAGAAGGTCGGTGCACCTCGACATAGCTACATTGCATGGTGGGGAGTTTTGTGAAAAAATAAAATTCGTGGTTTTTGAGATGTGAGGGTTGGAAAGGCCTACAAATGACCCCAAATGAATACCATGAAATTCTTGGTGCACGAAATTTTTGAGTTCGAAGGTGTTTACACATGGCCAAGGCTGTCGGTGCACCACGACATAGCTAGATTGCTTGGTTGGGAGTTTTGTGAAAAAATGAAATTCGTGGTTTTTGAGATGTGAGGGTTGGAAAGGCCTACAAATGACCCCAAATGAGTACTGTAAAAGTCTTGGTGCACGAAAGTTTTGAATTGGATGGAGTTTGCACTTGGCCAAGTTGGTCGGTGCACCTCGACATAGCTAGATTGCCTGGTGGGGAGTTTTGTGAAAAAATGAAATTCGTGGTTTTTGAGATGTGAGGGTTGGAAAGGCCTACAAATGACCCCAAATGAATACCATGAAATTCTTGGTGCACGAAAGTTTTGAGTTCGGAGGTGTTTACACATGGCCAAGGCTGTCGGTGCACCACGACATAGCTAGATTGCTTGGTGGGGAGTTTTGTGAAAAAATGAAATTCGTGGTTTTTGAGATGTGAGGGTTGGAAAGGCCTACAAATGTCCCCAAATGAATACCATTAAATTCTTGGTGCACGAAAGTTTTGAGTTCGGAGGGTTCTGCACATGGCCAAGGTTGGCGGTTCACCACGGCATAGCTAGATGGCTTGTTGGGGAGTTTTGTGCAAAAATGAAATTCGTGATTTTTTAGATGTGAGGGTTGGAAAGGCCTACAAATGTCCCTAAATGAATACCATAAAATTCTTGGTGCACGAAAGTTTTGAGTTCGGAGGATTTTGCACTTGGCAAAGTTTGTCGGTGCACCGCGGCATAGCTAGATGGCTTGGTGGGGAGTTGTGTGCAAAAATGAAATTCGTAGTTTTTGAGATGTGAGGGTTGGAAAGGCCTACAAATGTCCCCAAATGAATACCATTAAATTCTTGGTGCACGAAAGTTTTGAGTTCGGAGGGTTTTACACATGGCCAAGGTTGGCGGTGCACCACGGCACAGCAAGATGGCTTGGTGGGGAGTTTTGTGAAAAAATGAAATTCGTGATTTTTGAGATATGAGGGTTGGAAAGGCCTACAAATGTCCCAAATGAATACCATAAAATTTTTGGTGCACGAAAGTTTTTAGTTCGGAGGGGTTTGCACATGGCCAAGGCTGTCGGTGCACCACGACATAGGTAGATGGCTTGGTGGGGAGTATTGTGAAAAAATGAATTTCGTGATTTTTGAGATGTGAGCGTTGGAAAGGCCTACAAATGTCCCCAAATGAGTACTGTAAAAGTCTTGGTGCACGAAAGTTTTGAATTGGATGGAGTTCGCACTTGGCCAAGTTGGTCGGTGCACCGTGGCATAGCTAGATGGCTAGGTGGGGAGTTTTTTGAAAAAATGAAATTCGTGGTTTTTGAGATGTGAGCGTTGGAAAGGCATACAAATGTCCCCAAACGAATACCACGAGATTTTTGGTGCACGAAAGTTTTGAGTTCGGAGGGGTTTGCACTTGGCCAAGGTTGTCGGTGCACCACGACATAGCTAGATTGCTTAATGGGGAGTTTTGTGAAAAAATGAAATTCTTGGTTTTTGAGATGTGAGGGTTGGAAAGGCCTACAAATGTCCCCAAATGAATACCATGATAATCTGGGTGCATTTCGGGTGGAATTTGATATGTGAGGGTTGGAAAGTCTTGGTGCACGAAAGTTTTGAATTGGATGGAGTTTGCACTTGGCCAAGTTGGTCGGTGCACCTCGACATAGCCAGATTGCCTGGTGGGGAGTTTTGTGAAAAAATGAAATTCGTGGTTTTTGAGATGTGAGGGTTGGAAACGCCTATAAATGTCCCCAAATGAATACCATGAAAATCTGGGTGCACGAAAATTTTTAGTTTGGATGGTTTTGCACTTGGCCAAGGTTGGCGGTGCACCACGGCATAGGTAGATGGCTTGGTGGAGAGTTTTGGGAAAAAATGAAATTCGTGGTTTTTGAGATATGAGCGTTGGAAAGGCCTAAAAATGTCCTCAAATGAGTACTGTAAAAGTCTTGGTGCACGAAAGTTTTGAATAGGATGGAGTTTGCACTTGGCCAAGTTGGTCGGTGCACCTCGGCATAGAAAGATTGCTTGGTGGGGAGTTTTGTGAAAAAATGAAATTCGTGGTTTTTGAGATGTGAGGGTTGGAAACGCCTATACATGTCCCCAAATGAATACCATGAAAATCTGGGTGCACGAAAATTTTTAGTTCGGATGGCTTTGCACTTGGCAAAGGTTGGCGGTGCACCACGGCACAGGTTGATGGTTGGGTGGGGAGTTTTGTGAAAAAATGAAATTCGTGGTTTTTGAGATGTGAGGGTTGGAAAGGCCTACAAATGACCCCAAATGAATACCATGAAATTCTTGGTGCACGAAAGTTTTGAGTTCGGAGGGGTTTGCACATGGCCAAGGCTGTCGGTGCACCACGACATAGCTAGATTGCCTTGTGGGGAGTTTTGTGAAAAAATGAAATTTGTTGTTTTTGAGATGTGAGGGTTGGAAAGGCCTACAAATGTCCCCAAATGAGTACTGTAAAAGTCTGGGTGCACGAAAGTTTTGAATTGGATGGAGTTTGCACTTGTCCAAGTTGGTCGGTGCACCACGACAGAACTAGATTGCTTGGTGGGGAGTTTTGTGAAAAAATGAAATTCGTGGTTTTTGAGATGTGAGGGTTGGAAATGCCTACAAATGTCCCCAAACGAATACCATGAAAATCTGAGTGCACGAAAATTTTTAGTTCGGAGGGTTTTGCACACGGCCAAGGTTGGCGGTGCACCACGGCATAGGTAGATGGCTTGGTGGGGAGTTTTGTGAAAAAATGAAATTCGTGGTTTTTGAGATATGAGCATTGGAAAGGCCTAAAAATGCCCTCAAATGAGTACTGTAAAAGTCTTGGTGCACGAAAGTTTTGAATTGGATGGAGTTTGCACTTGGCCAAGTTGGTCGGTGCACCTCGGCATAGCCAGATTGCTTGGTGGGGAGTTTTGTGAAAAAATGAAATTCGTGGTTTTTGAGATGTGAGGGTTGGAAACGCCTATAAATGTCCCCAAATGAATACCATGAAAATCTGGGTGCACGAAAATTTTTAGTTTGGATGGTTTTGCACTTGGCCAAGGTTGGCGGTGCACCACGGCACAGGTTGATGGCTGGGTGGGGAGTTTTGTGAAAAAATGAAATTCGTGGTTTTTGAGATGTGAGGGTTGGAAATGCCTACAAATGTCCCCAAACGAATACCATGAAAATCTGAGTGCACGAAAATTTTTAGTTCGGAGGGTTTTGCACACGGCCAAGGTTGGCGGTGCACCACGGCATAGGTAGATGGCTTGGTGGGGAGTTTTGTGAAAAAATGAAATTCGTGGTTTTTGAGATATGAGCGTTGGAAAGGCCTAAAAATGTCCTCAAATGAGTACTGTAAAAGTCTTGGTGCACGAAAGTTTTGAATTGGATGGAGTTTGCACTTGGCCAAGTTGGTCGGTGCACCTCGGCATAGCCAGATTGCTTGGTGGGGAGTTTTGTGAAAAAATGAAATTCGTGGTTTTTGAGATGTGAGGGTTGGAAACGCCTATAAATGTCCCCAAATGAATACCATGAAAATCTGGGTGCACGAAAATTTTTAGTTTGGATGGTTTTGCACTTGGCCAAGGTTGGCGGTGCACCACGGCACAGGTTGATGGCTGGGTGGGGAGTTTTGTGAAAAAATGAAATTCGTGGTTTTTGAGATGTGAGGGTTGGAAAGCCCTACAAATGACCCCAAATGAATACCATGAAATTCTTGGTGCACGAAAGTTTTGAGTTCGGAGGGGTTTGCACATGGCCAAGGCTGTCGGTGCACCACGACATAGCTAGATTGCCTTGTGGGGAGTTTTGTGAAAAAATGAAATTTGTGGTTTTTGAGATGTGAGGGTTGGAAAGGCCTACAAATGTCCCCAAATGAGTACTGTAAAAGTCTTGGTGCACGAAAGTTTTGAATTGGATGGAGTTTGCACTTGGCCAAGTTGGTCGGTGCACCACGAAATAACTAGATTGCTTGGTGGGGAGTTTTGTGAAAAAATGAAATTCGTGGTTTTTGAGATGTGAGGGTTGGAAAGGCCTACAAATGTCCCCAAATGAATATTCTGAAAATCTGGGTGCACGAAAATTTTTAGTTCGGAGGGTTTTGCACATGGCCAAGGTTGGCGGTGCACCACGACATAGGTAGATGGCTTGGTGGGGAGTTTTGTGGAAAAATGAAATTCGTGGTTTTTGAGATATGAGAGTTGGAAAGGCCTACAAATGACCCCAAATGAATACCGTGAAATTCTTGGTGCACGAAACTTTTGAGTTCGGAGGGGTTTGCACATGGCCAAGGCTGTCGGTGCACCACGACATAGCTAGATTCCTTGGTGGGGAGTTTTGTGAAAAAATGAAATTCGTGGTTTTTGAGATGTGAGGGTTGGAAATGCCTACAAATGTCCCCAAATGAATACCATGAAAATCTGAGTGCACGAAAATTTTTAGTTCGGAGGGTTTTGCACACGGCCAAGGTTGGCGGTGCACCACGGCATAGGTAGATGGCTTGGTGGGGAGTTTTGTGAAAAAATGAAATTTGTGGTTTTTGAGATATGAGCGTTAGAAAGGCCTACAAATGTCCCCAAATGAGTACTGTAAAATTCTTGGTGCACGAAAGTTTTGAATTGGATGGAGTTTGCACTTGGCCAAGTTGGTCGGTGCACCTCGACACAGCTAGATTGCCTGGTGGGGAGTTTTGTGAAAAAATGAAATTCGTGGTTTTTGAGATGTGAGGGTTGGAAAGGCCTACAAATGTCCCCAAATGAATACCATGAAAATCTGGGTGCACGAAAATTTTTAGTTCGGAGGGTTTTGCACACGGCCAAGGTTGGCGGTGCACCACGGCATAGGTAGATGGCTTGGTGGGGAGTTTTGGGAAAAAATGAAATTCGTGGTTTTTGAGATATGAGCGTTGGAAAGGCCTAAAAATGTCCTCAAATGAGTACTGTAAAGGTCTTGGTGCACGAAAGTTTTGAATAGGATGGAGTTTGCACTTGGCCAAGTTGGTCGGTGCACCTCGGCATAGAAAGATTGCTTGGTGGGGAGTTTTGTGAAAAAATGAAATTCGTGGTTTTTGAGATGTGAGGGTTGGAAACGCCTATACATGTCCCCAAATGAATACCATGAAAATCTGGGTGCACGAAAATTTTTAGTTCGGATGGTTTTGCACTTGGCAAAGGTTGGCGGTGCACCACGGCACAGGTTGATGGTTGGGTGGGGAGTTTTGTGAAAAAATGAAATTCGTGGTTTTTGAGATGTGAGGGTTGGAAAGGCCTACAAATGACCCCAAAAGAATACCATGAAATTCTTGGTGCACGAAAGTTTTGAGTTCGGAGGGGTTTGCACATGGCCAAGGCTGTCGGTGCACCACGACATAGCTAGATTGCCTTGTGGGGAGTTTTGTGAAAAAATGAAATTTGTGGTTTTTGAGATGTGAGGGTTGGAAAGGCCTACAAATGTCCCCAAATGAGTACTGTAAAAGTCTGGGTGCACGAAAGTTTTGAATTGGATGGAGTTTGCACTTGTCCAAGTTGGTCGGTGCACCACGACATAACTAGATTGCTTGGTGGGGAGTTTTGTGAAAAAATGAAATTCGTGGTTTTTGAGATGTGAGGGTTGGAAATGCCTACAAATGTCCCCAAACGAATACCATGAAAATCTGAGTGCACGAAAATTTTTAGTTCGGAGGGTTTTGCACACGGCCAAGGTTGGCGGTGCACCACGGCATAGGTAGATGGCTTGGTGGGGAGTTTTGTGAAAAAATGAAATTCGTGGTTTTTGAGATATGAGCGTTGGAAAGGCCTAAAAATGTCCTCAAATGAGTACTGTAAAAGTCTTGGTGCACGAAAGTTTTGAATTGGATGGAGTTTGCACTTGGCCAAGTTGGTCGGTGCACCTCGGCATAGCCAGATTGCTTGGTGGGGAGTTTTGTGAAAAAATGAAATTCGTGGTTTTTGAGATGTGAGGGTTGGAAACGCCTATAAATGTCCCCAAATGAATACCATGAAAATCTGGGTGCACGAAAATTTTTAGTTTGGATGGTTTTGCACTTGGCCAAGGTTGGCGGTGCACCACGGCATAGGTTGATGGCTGGGTGGGGAGTTTTGTGAAAAAATGAAATTCGTGGTTTTTGAGATGTGAGGGTTGGAAAGCCCTACAAATGACCCCAAATGAATACCATGAAATTCTTGGTGCACGAAAGTTTTGAGTTCGGAGGGCTTTGCACATGGCCAAGGCTGTCGGTGCACCACGACATAGCTAGATTGCCTTGTGGGGAGTTTTGTGAAAAAATGAAATTTGTGGTTTTTGAGATGTGAGGGTTGGAAAGGCCTACAAATGTCCCCAAATGAGTACTGTAAAAGTCTTGGTGCACGAAAGTTTTGAATTGGATGGAGTTTGCACTTGGCCAAGTTGGTCGGTGCACCACGACATAACTAGATTGCTTGGTGGGGAGTTTTGTGAAAAAATGAAATTCGTGGTTTTTGAGATGTGAGGGTTGGAAAGGCCTACAAATGTCCCCAAATGAATATTATGAAAATCTGGGTACACGAAAATTTTTAGTTCGGAGGGTTTTGCACATGGCCAAGGTTGGCGGTGCACCACGACATAGGTAGATGGCTTGGTGGGGAGTTTTGTGAAAAAATGAAATTCGTGGTTTTTGAGATATGAGGGTTGGAAAGGCCTACAAATGACCCCAAATGAATACCGTGAAATTCTTGGTGCACGAAACTTTTGAGTTCGAAGGGGTTTGCACATGGCCAAGGCTGTCGGTGCACCACGACATAGCTAGATTCCTTGGTGGGGAGTTTTGTGAAAAAATGAAATTCGTGGTTTTTGAGATGTGAGGGTTGGAAATGCCTACAAATGTCCCCAAATGAATACCATGAAAATCTGAGTGCACGAAAATTTTTAGTTCGGAGGGTTTTGCACACGGCCAAGGTTGGCGGTGCACCACGGCATAGGTAGATGGCTTGGTGGGGAGTTTTGTGAAAAAATGAAATTCGTGGTTTTTGAGATATGAGCGTTGGAAAGGCCTAAAAATGTCCTCAAATGAGTACTGTAAAAGTCTTGGTGCACGAAAGTTTTGAATTGGATGGAGTTTGCACTCGGCCAAGTTGGTCGGTGCACCTCGACATAGCCAGATTGCTTGGTGGGGAGTTTTGTGAAAAAATGAAATTCGTGGTTTTTGAGATGTGAGGGTTGGAAAGGCCTACAAATGTCCCCAAATGAATACCATGAAAATCTGGGTGCACGAAAATTTTTAGTTCGGATGGTTTTGCACATGGCCAAGGTTCGCGGTGCACCACGGCATAGGTAAATGGCTTGGTTGGGAGTTTTGTGAAAAAATGAAATTCGTGGTTTTTGAGATATGAGCGTTTGAAAGGCCTAAAAATGTCCTCAAATGAGTACTGTAAAAGTCTTGGTGCACGAAAGTTTTGAATTGGATGGAGTTTGCACTTGGCCAAGTTGGTCGGTGCACCTCGGCATAGCCAGATTGCTTGGTGGGGAGTTTTGTGAAAAAATGAAATTCGTGGTTTTTGAGATGTGAGGGTTGGAAACGCCTACAAATGTCCCCAAACGAATACCATGAAAATCTGAGTGCACGAAAATTTTTAGTTCGGAGGGTTTTGCACACGGCCAAGGTTGGCGGTGCACCACGGCATAGGTAGATGGCTTGGTGGGGAGTTTTGTGAAAAAATGAAATTCGTGGTTTTTGAGATATGAGCGTTGGAAAGGCCTAAAAATGTCCTCAAATGAGTACTGTAAAAGTCTTGGTGCACGAAAGTTTTGAATTGGATGGAGTTTGCACTTGGCCAAGTTGGTCGGTGCACCTCGGCATAGCCAGATTGCTTGGTGGGGAGTTTTGTGAAAAAATGAAATTCGTGGTTTTTGAGATGTGAGGGTTGGAAACGCCTATAAATGTCCCCAAATGAATACCATGAAAATCTGGGTGCACGAAAATTTTTAGTTTGGATGGTTTTGCACTTGGCCAAGGTTGGCGGTGCACCACGGCACAGGTTGATGGCTGGGTGGGGAGTTTTGTGAAAAAATGAAATTCGTGGTTTTTGAGATGTGAGGGTTGGAAAGCCCTACAAATGACCCCAAATGAATACCATGAAATTCTTGGTGCACGAAAGTTTTGAGTTCGGAGGGGTTTGCACATGGCCAAGGCTGTCGGTGCACCACGACATAGCTAGATTGCCTTGTGGGGAGTTTTGTGAAAAAATGAAATTTGTGGTTTTTGAGATGTGAGGGTTGGAAAGGCCTACAAATGTCCCCAAATGAGTACTGTAAAAGTCTTGGTGCACGAAAGTTTTGAATTGGATGGAGTTTGCACTTGGCCAAGTTGGTCGGTGCACCACGAAATAACTAGATTGCTTGGTGGGGAGTTTTGTGAAAAAATGAAATTCGTGGTTTTTGAGATGTGAGGGTTGGAAAGGCCTACAAATGTCCCCAAATGAATATTCTGAAAATCTGGGTGCACGAAAATTTTTAGTTCGGAGGGTTTTGCACATGGCCAAGGTTGGCGGTGCACCACGACATAGGTAGATGGCTTGGTGGGGAGTTTTGTGGAAAAATGAAATTCGTGGTTTTTGAGATATGAGAGTTGGAAAGGCCTACAAATGACCCCAAATGAATACCGTGAAATTCTTGGTGCACGAAACTTTTGAGTTCGGAGGGGTTTGCACATGGCCAAGGCTGTCGGTGCACCACGACATAGCTAGATTCCTTGGTGGGGAGTTTTGTGAAAAAATGAAATTCGTGGTTTTTGAGATGTGAGGGTTGGAAATGCCTACAAATGTCCCCAAATGAATACCATGAAAATCTGAGTGCACGAAAATTTTTAGTTCGGAGGGTTTTGCACACGGCCAAGGTTGGCGGTGCACCACGGCATAGGTAGATGGCTTGGTGGGGAGTTTTGTGAAAAAATGAAATTTGTGGTTTTTGAGATATGAGCGTTAGAAAGGCCTACAAATGTCCCCAAATGAGTACTGTAAAATTCTTGGTGCACGAAAGTTTTGAATTGGATGGAGTTTGCACTTGGCCAAGTTGGTCGGTGCACCTCGACACAGCTAGATTGCCTGGTGGGGAGTTTTGTGAAAAAATGAAATTCGTGGTTTTTGAGATGTGAGGGTTGGAAAGGCCTACAAATGTCCCCAAATGAATACCATGAAAATCTGGGTGCACAAAAATTTTTAGTTCGGAGGGTTTTGCACACGGCCAAGGTTGGCGGTGCACCACGGCATAGGTAGATGGCTTGGTGGGGAGTTTTGGGAAAAAATGAAATTCGTGGTTTTTGAGATATGAGCGTTGGAATGGCCTAAAAATGTCCTCAAATGAGTACTGTAAAGGTCTTGGTGCACGAAAGTTTTGAATAGGATGGAGTTTGCACTTGGCCAAGTTGGTCGGTGCACCTCGGCATAGAAAGATTGCTTGGTGGGGAGTTTTGTGAAAAAATGAAATTCGTGGTTTTTGAGATGTGAGGGTTGGAAACGCCTATACATGTCCCCAAATGAATACCATGAAAATCTGGGTGCACGAAAATTTTTAGTTCGGATGGTTTTGCACTTGGCAAAGGTTGGCGGTGCACCACGGCACAGGTTGATGGTTGGGTGGGGAGTTTTGTGAAAAAATGAAATTCGTGGTTTTTGAGATGTGAGGGTTGGAAAGGCCTACAAATGACCCCAAAAGAATACCATGAAATTCTTGGTGCACGAAAGTTTTGAGTTCGGAGGGGTTTGCACATGGCCAAGGCTGTCGGTGCACCACGACATAGCTAGATTGCCTTGTGGGGAGTTTTGTGAAAAAATGAAATTTGTGGTTTTTGAGATGTGAGGGTTGGAAAGGCCTACAAATGTCCCCAAATGAGTACTGTAAAAGTCTGGGTGCACGAAAGTTTTGAATTGGATGGAGTTTGCACTTGTCCAAGTTGGTCGGTGCACCACGACATAACTAGATTGCTTGGTGGGGAGTTTTGTGAAAAAATGAAATTCGTGGTTTTTGAGATGTGAGGGTTGGAAATGCCTACAAATGTCCCCAAACGAATACCATGAAAATCTGAGTGCACGAAAATTTTTAGTTCGGAGGGTTTTGCACACGGCCAAGGTTGGCGGTGCACCACGGCATAGGTAGATGGCTTGGTGGGGAGTTTTGTGAAAAAATGAAATTCGTGGTTTTTGAGATATGAGCGTTGGAAAGGCCTAAAAATGTCCTCAAATGAGTACTGTAAAAGTCTTGGTGCACGAAAGTTTTGAATTGGATGGAGTTTGCACTTGGCCAAGTTGGTCGGTGCACCTCGGCATAGCCAGATTGCTTGGTGGGGAGTTTTGTGAAAAAATGAAATTCGTGGTTTTTGAGATGTGAGGGTTGGAAACGCCTATAAATGTCCCCAAATGAATACCATGAAAATCTGGGTGCACGAAAATTTTTAGTTTGGATGGTTTTGCACTTGGCCAAGGTTGGCGGTGCACCACGGCATAGGTTGATGGCTGGGTGGGGAGTTTTGTGAAAAAATGAAATTCGTGGTTTTTGAGATGTGAGGGTTGGAAAGCCCTACAAATGACCCCAAATGAATACCATGAAATTCTTGGTGCACGAAAGTTTTGAGTTCGGAGGGCTTTGCACATGGCCAAGGCTGTCGGTGCACCACGACATAGCTAGATTGCCTTGTGGGGAGTTTTGTGAAAAAATGAAATTTGTGGTTTTTGAGATGTGAGGGTTGGAAAGGCCTACAAATGTCCCCAAATGAGTACTGTAAAAGTCTTGGTGCACGAAAGTTTTGAATTGGATGGAGTTTGCACTTGGCCAAGTTGGTCGGTGCACCACGAAATAACTAGATTGCTTGGTGGGGAGTTTTGTGAAAAAATGAAATTCGTGGTTTTTGAGATGTGAGGGTTGGAAATGCCTACAAATGTCCCCAAACGAATACCATGAAAATCTGAGTGCACGAAAATTTTTAGTTCGGAGGGTTTTGCACACGGCCAAGGTTGGCGGTGCACCACGGCATAGGTAGATGGCTTGGTGGGGAGTTTTGTGAAAAAATGAAATTCGTGGTTTTTGAGATATGAGCGTTGGAAAGGCCTAAAAATGTCCTCAAATGAGTACTGTAAAAGTCTTGGTGCACGAAAGTTTTGAATTGGATGGAGTTTGCACTCGGCCAAGTTGGTCGGTGCACCTCGACATAGCCAGATTGCTTGGTGGGGAGTTTTGTGAAAAAATGAAATTCGTGGTTTTTGAGATGTGAGGGTTGGAAAGGCCTACAAATGTCCCCAAATGAATACCATGAAAATCTGGGTGCACGAAAATTTTTAGTTCGGATGGTTTTGCACATGGCCAAGGTTCGCGGTGCACCACGGCATAGGTAAATGGCTTGGTTGGGAGTTTTGTGAAAAAATGAAATTCGTGGTTTTTGAGATATGAGCGTTTGAAAGGCCTAAAAATGTCCTCAAATGAGTACTGTAAAAGTCTTGGTGCACGAAAGTTTTGAATTGGATGGAGTTTGCACTTGGCCAAGTTGGTCGGTGCACCTCGGCATAGCCAGATTGCTTGGTGGGGAGTTTTGTGAAAAAATGAAATTCGTGGTTTTTGAGATGTGAGGGTTGGAAACGCCTACAAATGTCCCCAAACGAATACCATGAAAATCTGAGTGCACGAAAATTTTTAGTTCGGAGGGTTTTGCACACGGCCAAGGTTGGCGGTGCACCACGGCATAGGTAGATGGCTTGGTGGGGAGTTTTGTGAAAAAATGAAATTCGTGGTTTTTGAGATATGAGCGTTGGAAAGGCCTAAAAATGTCCTCAAATGAGTACTGTAAAAGTCTTGGTGCACGAAAGTTTTGAATTGGATGGAGTTTGCACTTGGCCAAGTTGGTCGGTGCACCTCGGCATAGCCAGATTGCTTGGTGGGGAGTTTTGTGAAAAAATGAAATTCGTGGTTTTTGAGATGTGAGGGTTGGAAACGCCTATAAATGTCCCCAAATGAATACCATGAAAATCTGGGTGCACGAAAATTTTTAGTTTGGATGGTTTTGCACTTGGCCAAGGTTGGCGGTGCACCACGGCACAGGTTGATGGCTGGGTGGGGAGTTTTGTGAAAAAATGAAATTCGTGGTTTTTGAGATGTGAGGGTTGGAAAGCCCTACAAATGACCCCAAATGAATACCATGAAATTCTTGGTGCACGAAAGTTTTGAGTTCGGAGGGGTTTGCACATGGCCAAGGCTGTCGGTGCACCACGACATAGCTAGATTGCCTTGTGGGGAGTTTTGTGAAAAAATGAAATTTGTGGTTTTTGAGATGTGAGGGTTGGAAAGGCCTACAAATGTCCCCAAATGAGTACTGTAAAAGTCTTGGTGCACGAAAGTTTTGAATTGGATGGAGTTTGCACTTGGCCAAGTTGGTCGGTGCACCACGAAATAACTAGATTGCTTGGTGGGGAGTTTTGTGAAAAAATGAAATTCGTGGTTTTTGAGATGTGAGGGTTGGAAAGGCCTACAAATGTCCCCAAATGAATATTCTGAAAATCTGGGTGCACGAAAATTTTTAGTTCGGAGGGTTTTGCACATGGCCAAGGTTGGCGGTGCACCACGACATAGGTAGATGGCTTGGTGGGGAGTTTTGTGGAAAAATGAAATTCGTGGTTTTTGAGATATGAGAGTTGGAAAGGCCTACAAATGACCCCAAATGAATACCGTGAAATTCTTGGTGCACGAAACTTTTGAGTTCGGAGGGGTTTGCACATGGCCAAGGCTGTCGGTGCACCACGACATAGCTAGATTCCTTGGTGGGGAGTTTTGTGAAAAAATGAAATTCGTGGTTTTTGAGATGTGAGGGTTGGAAATGCCTACAAATGTCCCCAAATGAATACCATGAAAATCTGAGTGCACGAAAATTTTTAGTTCGGAGGGTTTTGCACACGGCCAAGGTTGGCGGTGCACCACGGCATAGGTAGATGGCTTGGTGGGGAGTTTTGTGAAAAAATGAAATTTGTGGTTTTTGAGATATGAGCGTTAGAAAGGCCTACAAATGTCCCCAAATGAGTACTGTAAAATTCTTGGTGCACGAAAGTTTTGAATTGGATGGAGTTTGCACTTGGCCAAGTTGGTCGGTGCACCTCGACACAGCTAGATTGCCTGGTGGGGAGTTTTGTGAAAAAATGAAATTCGTGGTTTTTGAGATGTGAGGGTTGGAAAGGCCTACAAATGTCCCCAAATGAATACCATGAAAATCTGGGTGCACAAAAATTTTTAGTTCGGAGGGTTTTGCACACGGCCAAGGTTGGCGGTGCACCACGGCATAGGTAGATGGCTTGGTGGGGAGTTTTGGGAAAAAATGAAATTCGTGGTTTTTGAGATATGAGCGTTGGAATGGCCTAAAAATGTCCTCAAATGAGTACTGTAAAGGTCTTGGTGCACGAAAGTTTTGAATAGGATGGAGTTTGCACTTGGCCAAGTTGGTCGGTGCACCTCGGCATAGAAAGATTGCTTGGTGGGGAGTTTTGTGAAAAAATGAAATTCGTGGTTTTTGAGATGTGAGGGTTGGAAACGCCTATACATGTCCCCAAATGAATACCATGAAAATCTGGGTGCACGAAAATTTTTAGTTCGGATGGTTTTGCACTTGGCAAAGGTTGGCGGTGCACCACGGCACAGGTTGATGGTTGGGTGGGGAGTTTTGTGAAAAAATGAAATTCGTGGTTTTTGAGATGTGAGGGTTGGAAAGGCCTACAAATGACCCCAAAAGAATACCATGAAATTCTTGGTGCACGAAAGTTTTGAGTTCGGAGGGGTTTGCACATGGCCAAGGCTGTCGGTGCACCACGACATAGCTAGATTGCCTTGTGGGGAGTTTTGTGAAAAAATGAAATTTGTGGTTTTTGAGATGTGAGGGTTGGAAAGGCCTACAAATGTCCCCAAATGAGTACTGTAAAAGTCTGGGTGCACGAAAGTTTTGAATTGGATGGAGTTTGCACTTGTCCAAGTTGGTCGGTGCACCACGACATAACTAGATTGCTTGGTGGGGAGTTTTGTGAAAAAATGAAATTCGTGGTTTTTGAGATGTGAGGGTTGGAAATGCCTACAAATGTCCCCAAACGAATACCATGAAAATCTGAGTGCACGAAAATTTTTAGTTCGGAGGGTTTTGCACACGGCCAAGGTTGGCGGTGCACCACGGCATAGGTAGATGGCTTGGTGGGGAGTTTTGTGAAAAAATGAAATTCGTGGTTTTTGAGATATGAGCGTTGGAAAGGCCTAAAAATGTCCTCAAATGAGTACTGTAAAAGTCTTGGTGCACGAAAGTTTTGAATTGGATGGAGTTTGCACTTGGCCAAGTTGGTCGGTGCACCTCGGCATAGCCAGATTGCTTGGTGGGGAGTTTTGTGAAAAAATGAAATTCGTGGTTTTTGAGATGTGAGGGTTGGAAACGCCTATAAATGTCCCCAAATGAATACCATGAAAATCTGGGTGCACGAAAATTTTTAGTTTGGATGGTTTTGCACTTGGCCAAGGTTGGCGGTGCACCACGGCATAGGTTGATGGCTGGGTGGGGAGTTTTGTGAAAAAATGAAATTCGTGGTTTTTGAGATGTGAGGGTTGGAAAGCCCTACAAATGACCCCAAATGAATACCATGAAATTCTTGGTGCACGAAAGTTTTGAGTTCGGAGGGCTTTGCACATGGCCAAGGCTGTCGGTGCACCACGACATAGCTAGATTGCCTTGTGGGGAGTTTTGTGAAAAAATGAAATTTGTGGTTTTTGAGATGTGAGGGTTGGAAAGGCCTACAAATGTCCCCAAATGAGTACTGTAAAAGTCTTGGTGCACGAAAGTTTTGAATTGGATGGAGTTTGCACTTGGCCAAGTTGGTCGGTGCACCACGACATAACTAGATTGCTTGGTGGGGAGTTTTGTGAAAAAATGAAATTCGTGGTTTTTGAGATGTGAGGGTTGGAAAGGCCTACAAATGTCCCCAAATGAATATTATGAAAATCTGGGTACACGAAAATTTTTAGTTCGGAGGGTTTTGCACATGGCCAAGGTTGGCGGTGCACCACGGCATAGGTAGATGGCTTGGTGGGGAGTTTTGTGAAAAAATGAAATTCGTGGTTTTTGAGATATGAGGGTTGGAAAGGCCTACAAATGACCCCAAATGAATACCGTGAAATTCTTGGTGCACGAAACTTTTGAGTTCGGAGGGGTTTGCACATGGCCAAGGCTGTCGGTGCACCACGACATAGCTAGATTCCTTGGTGGGGAGTTTTGTGAAAAAATGAAATTCGTGGTTTTTGAGATGTGAGGGTTGGAAATGCCTACAAATGTCCCCAAATGAATACCATGAAAATCTGAGTGCACGAAAATTTTTAGTTCGGAGGGTTTTGCACACGGCCAAGGTTGGCGGTGCACCACGGCATAGGTAGATGGCTTGGTGGGGAGTTTTGTGAAAAAATGAAATTCGTGGTTTTTGAGATATGAGCGTTGGAAAGGCCTAAAAATGTCCTCAAATGAGTACTGTAAAAGTCTTGGTGCACGAAAGTTTTGAATTGGATGGAGTTTGCACTCGGCCAAGTTGGTCGGTGCACCTCGACATAGCCAGATTGCTTGGTGGGGAGTTTTGTGAAAAAATGAAATTCGTGGTTTTTGAGATGTGAGGGTTGGAAAGGCCTACAAATGTCCCCAAATGAATACCATGAAAATCTGGGTGCACGAAAATTTTTAGTTCGGATGGTTTTGCACATGGCCAAGGTTCGCGGTGCACCACGGCATAGGTAAATGGCTTGGTTGGGAGTTTTGTGAAAAAATGAAATTCGTGGTTTTTGAGATATGAGCGTTTGAAAGGCCTAAAAATGTCCTCAAATGAGTACTGTAAAAGTCTTGGTGCACGAAAGTTTTGAATTGGATGGAGTTTGCACTTGGCCAAGTTGGTCGGTGCACCTCGGCATAGCCAGATTGCTTGGTGGGGAGTTTTGTGAAAAAATGAAATTCGTGGTTTTTGAGATGTGAGGGTTGGAAACGCCTACAAATGTCCCCAAACGAATACCATGAAAATCTGAGTGCACGAAAATTTTTAGTTCGGAGGGTTTTGCACACGGCCAAGGTTGGCGGTGCACCACGGCATAGGTAGATGGCTTGGTGGGGAGTTTTGTGAAAAAATGAAATTCGTGGTTTTTGAGATATGAGCGTTGGAAAGGCCTAAAAATGTCCTCAAATGAGTACTGTAAAAGTCTTGGTGCACGAAAGTTTTGAATTGGATGGAGTTTGCACTTGGCCAAGTTGGTCGGTGCACCTCGGCATAGCCAGATTGCTTGGTGGGGAGTTTTGTGAAAAAATGAAATTCGTGGTTTTTGAGATGTGAGGGTTGGAAACGCCTATAAATGTCCCCAAATGAATACCATGAAAATCTGGGTGCACGAAAATTTTTAGTTTGGATGGTTTTGCACTTGGCCAAGGTTGGCGGTGCACCACGGCACAGGTTGATGGCTGGGTGGGGAGTTTTGTGAAAAAATGAAATTCGTGGTTTTTGAGATGTGAGGGTTGGAAAGCCCTACAAATGACCCCAAATGAATACCATGAAATTCTTGGTGCACGAAAGTTTTGAGTTCGGAGGGGTTTGCACATGGCCAAGGCTGTCGGTGCACCACGACATAGCTAGATTGCCTTGTGGGGAGTTTTGTGAAAAAATGAAATTTGTGGTTTTTGAGATGTGAGGGTTGGAAAGGCCTACAAATGTCCCCAAATGAGTACTGTAAAAGTCTTGGTGCACGAAAGTTTTGAATTGGATGGAGTTTGCACTTGGCCAAGTTGGTCGGTGCACCACGAAATAACTAGATTGCTTGGTGGGGAGTTTTGTGAAAAAATGAAATTCGTGGTTTTTGAGATGTGAGGGTTGGAAAGGCCTACAAATGTCCCCAAATGAATATTCTGAAAATCTGGGTGCACGAAAATTTTTAGTTCGGAGGGTTTTGCACATGGCCAAGGTTGGCGGTGCACCACGACATAGGTAGATGGCTTGGTGGGGAGTTTTGTGGAAAAATGAAATTCGTGGTTTTTGAGATATGAGAGTTGGAAAGGCCTACAAATGACCCCAAATGAATACCGTGAAATTCTTGGTGCACGAAACTTTTGAGTTCGGAGGGGTTTGCACATGGCCAAGGCTGTCGGTGCACCACGACATAGCTAGATTCCTTGGTGGGGAGTTTTGTGAAAAAATGAAATTCGTGGTTTTTGAGATGTGAGGGTTGGAAATGCCTACAAATGTCCCCAAATGAATACCATGAAAATCTGAGTGCACGAAAATTTTTAGTTCGGAGGGTTTTGCACACGGCCAAGGTTGGCGGTGCACCACGGCATAGGTAGATGGCTTGGTGGGGAGTTTTGTGAAAAAATGAAATTTGTGGTTTTTGAGATATGAGCGTTAGAAAGGCCTACAAATGTCCCCAAATGAGTACTGTAAAATTCTTGGTGCACGAAAGTTTTGAATTGGATGGAGTTTGCACTTGGCCAAGTTGGTCGGTGCACCTCGACACAGCTAGATTGCCTGGTGGGGAGTTTTGTGAAAAAATGAAATTCGTGGTTTTTGAGATGTGAGGGTTGGAAAGGCCTACAAATGTCCCCAAATGAATACCATGAAAATCTGGGTGCACAAAAATTTTTAGTTCGGAGGGTTTTGCACACGGCCAAGGTTGGCGGTGCACCACGGCATAGGTAGATGGCTTGGTGGGGAGTTTTGGGAAAAAATGAAATTCGTGGTTTTTGAGATATGAGCGTTGGAAAGGCCTAAAAATGTCCTCAAATGAGTACTGTAAAGGTCTTGGTGCACGAAAGTTTTGAATAGGATGGAGTTTGCACTTGGCCAAGTTGGTCGGTGCACCTCGGCATAGAAAGATTGCTTGGTGGGGAGTTTTGTGAAAAAATGAAATTCGTGGTTTTTGAGATGTGAGGGTTGGAAACGCCTATACATGTCCCCAAATGAATACCATGAAAATCTGGGTGCACGAAAATTTTTAGTTCGGATGGTTTTGCACTTGGCAAAGGTTGGCGGTGCACCACGGCACAGGTTGATGGTTGGGTGGGGAGTTTTGTGAAAAAATGAAATTCGTGGTTTTTGAGATGTGAGGGTTGGAAAGGCCTACAAATGACCCCAAAAGAATACCATGAAATTCTTGGTGCACGAAAGTTTTGAGTTCGGAGGGGTTTGCACATGGCCAAGGCTGTCGGTGCACCACGACATAGCTAGATTGCCTTGTGGGGAGTTTTGTGAAAAAATGAAATTTGTGGTTTTTGAGATGTGAGGGTTGGAAAGGCCTACAAATGTCCCCAAATGAGTACTGTAAAAGTCTGGGTGCACGAAAGTTTTGAATTGGATGGAGTTTGCACTTGTCCAAGTTGGTCGGTGCACCACGACATAACTAGATTGCTTGGTGGGGAGTTTTGTGAAAAAATGAAATTCGTGGTTTTTGAGATGTGAGGGTTGGAAATGCCTACAAATGTCCCCAAACGAATACCATGAAAATCTGAGTGCACGAAAATTTTTAGTTCGGAGGGTTTTGCACACGGCCAAGGTTGGCGGTGCACCACGGCATAGGTAGATGGCTTGGTGGGGAGTTTTGTGAAAAAATGAAATTCGTGGTTTTTGAGATATGAGCGTTGGAAAGGCCTAAAAATGTCCTCAAATGAGTACTGTAAAAGTCTTGGTGCACGAAAGTTTTGAATTGGATGGAGTTTGCACTTGGCCAAGTTGGTCGGTGCACCTCGGCATAGCCAGATTGCTTGGTGGGGAGTTTTGTGAAAAAATGAAATTCGTGGTTTTTGAGATGTGAGGGTTGGAAACGCCTATAAATGTCCCCAAATGAATACCATGAAAATCTGGGTGCACGAAAATTTTTAGTTTGGATGGTTTTGCACTTGGCCAAGGTTGGCGGTGCACCACGGCATAGGTTGATGGCTGGGTGGGGAGTTTTGTGAAAAAATGAAATTCGTGGTTTTTGAGATGTGAGGGTTGGAAAGCCCTACAAATGACCCCAAATGAATACCATGAAATTCTTGGTGCACGAAAGTTTTGAGTTCGGAGGGCTTTGCACATGGCCAAGGCTGTCGGTGCACCACGACATAGCTAGATTGCCTTGTGGGGAGTTTTGTGAAAAAATGAAATTTGTGGTTTTTGAGATGTGAGGGTTGGAAAGGCCTACAAATGTCCCCAAATGAGTACTGTAAAAGTCTTGGTGCACGAAAGTTTTGAATTGGATGGAGTTTGCACTTGGCCAAGTTGGTCGGTGCACCACGACATAACTAGATTGCTTGGTGGGGAGTTTTGTGAAAAAATGAAATTCGTGGTTTTTGAGATGTGAGGGTTGGAAAGGCCTACAAATGTCCCCAAATGAATATTATGAAAATCTGGGTACACGAAAATTTTTAGTTCGGAGGGTTTTGCACATGGCCAAGGTTGGCGGTGCACCACGACATAGGTAGATGGCTTGGTGGGGAGTTTTGTGAAAAAATGAAATTCGTGGTTTTTGAGATATGAGGGTTGGAAAGGCCTACAAATGACCCCAAATGAATACCGTGAAATTCTTGGTGCACGAAACTTTTGAGTTCGGAGGGGTTTGCACATGGCCAAGGCTGTCGGTGCACCACGACATAGCTAGATTCCTTGGTGGGGAGTTTTGTGAAAAAATGAAATTCGTGGTTTTTGAGATGTGAGGGTTGGAAATGCCTACAAATGTCCCCAAATGAATACCATGAAAATCTGAGTGCACGAAAATTTTTAGTTCGGAGGGTTTTGCACACGGCCAAGGTTGGCGGTGCACCACGGCATAGGTAGATGGCTTGGTGGGGAGTTTTGTGAAAAAATGAAATTCGTGGTTTTTGAGATATGAGCGTTGGAAAGGCCTAAAAATGTCCTCAAATGAGTACTGTAAAAGTCTTGGTGCACGAAAGTTTTGAATTGGATGGAGTTTGCACTCGGCCAAGTTGGTCGGTGCACCTCGACATAGCCAGATTGCTTGGTGGGGAGTTTTGTGAAAAAATGAAATTCGTGGTTTTTGAGATGTGAGGGTTGGAAAGGCCTACAAATGTCCCCAAATGAATACCATGAAAATCTGGGTGCACGAAAATTTTTAGTTCGGATGGTTTTGCACATGGCCAAGGTTCGCGGTGCACCACGGCATAGGTAAATGGCTTGGTTGGGAGTTTTGTGAAAAAATGAAATTCGTGGTTTTTGAGATATGAGCGTTTGAAAGGCCTAAAAATGTCCTCAAATGAGTACTGTAAAAGTCTTGGTGCACGAAAGTTTTGAATTGGATGGAGTTTGCACTTGGCCAAGTTGGTCGGTGCACCTCGGCATAGCCAGATTGCTTGGTGGGGAGTTTTTTGAAAAAATGAAATTCGTGGTTTTTGAGATGTGAGGGTTGGAAACGCCTATAAATGTCCCCAAATGAATACCATGAAAATCTGGGTGCACGAAAATTTTTAGTTCGGATGGTTTTGCACTTGGCAAAGGTTGGCGGTGCACCACGGCACAGGTTGATGGCTGGGTAGGGAGTTTTGTGAAAAAATGCAATTCGTGGTTTTTGAGATGTGAGGGTTGGAAAGGCCTACAAATGACCCCAAATGAATACCATGAAATTCTTGGTGCACAAAAATTTTTAGTTCCGAGGGGTTTGCACATGGCCAAGGCTGTCGGTGCACCACGACATAGCTAGATTGCCTTGTGGGGACTTTTGTGAAAAAATGAATTTTGTGGTTTTTGAGATGTGAGGGTTGGAAAGGCCTACAAATGTCCCCAAATGAATACTGTAAAAGTCTTGGTGCACGAAAGTTTTGAATTGGATGGAGTTTGCACTTGTCCAAGTTGGTCGGTGCACTACGACATAACTAGATTGCTTGGTGGGGAGTTTTGTGAAAAAATGAAATTCGTGGTTTTTGAGATGTGAGGGTTGGAAAGGCCTACAAATGTCCCCAAATGAATACCATGAAAATCTGGGTGCACGAAAATTTTTAGTTCGGATGGTTTTGCACATGGCCAAGGTTGGCGGTGCACCACGGCATAGGTGGATGGCTGGGTGGGGAGTTTTGTGAAAAAATGAAATTCGTGGTTTTTGAGATGTGAGGGTTGGAAAGGCCTACAAATGACCCCAAATGAATACCGTGAAATTCTTGGTGCACGAAACTTTTGAGTTCGGAGGGGTTTGCACATGGCCAAGGCTGTCGGTGCACCACGACATAGCTAGATTGCTTGGTGGTGAGTTTTGTGAAAAAATGAAATTCGTGGTTTTTGAGATGTGAGGGTTGGAAATTCCTACAAATGTCCCCAAATGAATACCATGAAAATCTGAGTGCACGAAAATTTTTAGTTTCGAGGGTTTTGCACACGGCCAAGGTTGGCGGTGCACCACGGCATAGGTAGATGGCTTGGTGGGGAGTTTTGTGAAAAAATGAAATTCGTGGTTTTTGAGATATGAGCGTTGGAAAGGCCTAAAAATTTCCTCAAATGAGTACTGTAAAAGTCTTGGTGCACGAAAGTTTTGAATTGGATGGAGTTTGCACTCGGCCAAGTTGGTCGGTGCCCCTCGACATAGCCAGATTGCTTGGTGGGGAGTTTTGTGAAAAAATGAAATTCGTGGTTTTTGAGATGTGAGGGTTGGAAAGGCCTACAAATGTCCCCAAATGAATACCATGAAAATCTGGGTGCACGAAAATTTTTAGTTCGGATGGTTTTGCACATGGCCAAGGTTGGCGGTGCACCACGGCATAGGTAGATGGCTTGGTTGGGAGTTTTGTGAAAAAATGAAATTCGTGGTTTTTGAGATATGAGCGTTGGAAAGGCCTAAAAATGTCCTCAAATGAGTACTGTAAAAGTCTTGGTGCACGAAAGTTTTGAATTGGATGGAGTTTGCACTTGGCCAAGTTGGTCGGTGCACCTCGGCATAGCCAGATTGCTTGGTGGGGAGTTTTGTGAAAAAATGAAATTCGTGGTTTTTGAGATGTGAGGGTTGGAAATGCCTATAAATGTCCCCAAATGAATACCATGAAAATCTGGGTGCACGAAAATTTTTAGTTCGGATGGTTTTGCACTTGGCAAAGGTTGGCGGTGCACCACGGCACAGGTTGATGGCTGGGTGGGGAGTTTTGTGAAAAAATGAAATTCGTGGTTTTTGAGATGTGAGGGTTGGAAATGCCTACAAATGTCCCCAAATGAATACCATGAAAATCTGAGTGCACGAAAATTTTTAGTTTCGAGGGTTTTGCACACGGCCAAGGTTGGCGGTGCACCACGGCATAGGTAGATGGCTTGGTGGGGAGTTTTGTGAAAAAATGAAATTCGTGGTTTTTGAGATATGAGCGTTGGAAAGGCCTAAAAATGTCCTCAAATGAGTACTGTAAAAGTGTTGGTGCACGAAAATTTTTAGTTCGGATGGTTTTGCACATGGCCAAGGTTGGCGGTGCACCACGGCATAGGTAGATGGCTTGGTTGGGAGTTTTGTGAAAAAATGAAATTCGTGGTTTTTGAGATATGAGCGTTGGAAAGGCCTAAAAATGTCCTCAAATGAGTACTGTAAAAGTCTTGGTGCACGAAAGTTTTGAATTGGATGGAGTTTGCACTTGGCCAAGTTGGTCGGTGCACCTCGGCATAGCAAGATTGCTTGGTGGGGAGTTTTGTGAAAAAATGAAATTCGTGGTTTTTGAGATGTGAGGGTTGGAAATGCCTATAAATGTCCCCAAATGAATACCATGAAAATCTGGGTGCACGAAAATTTTTAGTTCGGATGGTTTTGCACTTGGCAAAGGTTGGCGGTGCACCACGGCACAGGTTGATGGCTGGGTGGGGAGTTTTGTGAAAAAATGAAATTCGTGGTTTTTGAGATGTGAGGGTTGGAAAGGCCTACAAATGACCCCAAATGAATACCATGAAATTCTTGGTGCACGAAAATTTTTATTTCCGAGGGGTTTGCACATGGCCAAGGCTGTCGGTGCACCACGACATAGCTAGATTGCCTTGTGGGGAGTTTTGTGAAAAAATGAAATTTGTGGTTTTTGAGATGTGAGGGTTGGAAAGGCCTACAAATGTCCCCAAATGAGTACTGTAAAAGTCTTGGTGCACGAAAGTTTTGAATTGGATGGAGTTTGCACTTGTCCAAGTTGGTCGGTGCACTACGACATAACTAGATTGCTTGGTGGGGAGTTTTGTGAAAAAATGAAATTCGTGGTTTTTGAGATGTGAGGGTTGGAAAGGCCTACAAATGTCCCCAAATGAATATTATGAAAATCTGGGTGCACGAAAATTTTTAGTTCGGAGGGTTTTGCACATGGCCAAGGTTGGCGGTGCACCACGACATAGGTAGATGGCTTGGTGGGGAGTTTTGTGAAAAAATGAAATTCGTGGTTTTTGAGATATGAGCGTTGGAAAGGCCTATAAATGTCCCCAAATGAGTACTGTAAAAGTCTTGGTGCACGAAAGTTTTGAATTGGATGGAGTTTGCACTTGGCCAAGTTGGTCGGTGCACCTTGACATAGCTAGATTCCTTGGTGGGGAGTTTTGTGAAAAAATGAAATTCGTGGTTTTTGAGATGTGAGCGTTGGAAAGGCCTAAAAATGTCCTCAAATGAGTACTGTAAAAGTCTTGGTGCACGAAAGTTTTGAATTGGATGGAGTTTGCACTTGGCCAAGTTGGTCGGTGCACCTCGGCATAGCCAGATTGCTTGGTGGGGAGTTTTGTGAAAAAATGAAATTCGTGGTTTTTGAGATGTGAGGGTTGGAAAGGCCTACAAATGTCCCCAAATGAATACCATGAAAATCTGGGTGCACGAAAATTTTTAGTTCGGATGGTTTTGCACATGGCCAAGGTTCGCGGTGCACCACGGCATAGGTAGATGGCTTGGTTGGGAGTTTTGTGAAAAAATGAAATTCGTGGTTTTTGAGATATGAGCGTTGGAAAGGCCTAAAAATGTCCTCAAATGAGTACTGTAAAAGTCTTGGTGCACGAAAGTTTTGAATTGGATGGAGTTTGCACTTGGCAAAGTTGGTCGGTGCACCTCGGCATAGCCAGATTGCTTGGTGGGGAGTTTTGGTGAAAAAATGAAATTCGTGGTTTTTGAGATGTGAGGGTTGGAAACGCCTATAAATGTCCCCAAATGAATACCATGAAAATCTGGGTGCACGAAAATTTTTAGTTCGGATGGTTTTGTACTTGGCAAAGGTTGGCGGTGCACCACGGCACAGGTTGATGGCTGGGTGGGGAGTTTTGTGAAAAAATGAAATTCGTGGTTTTTGAGATGTGAGGGTTGGAAAGGCCTACAAATGACCCCAAATGAATACCATGAAATTCTTGGTGCACGAAAATTTTTAGTTCCGAGGGGTTTGCACATGGCCAAGGCTGTCGGTGCACCACGACATAGCTAGATTGCCTTGTGGGGAGTTTTGTGAAAAAATGAAATTTGTGGTTTTTGAGATGTGAGGGTTGGAAAGGCCTACAAATGTCCCCAAATGAGTACTGTAAAAGTCTTGGTGCACGAAAGTTTTGAATTGGATGGAGTTTGCACTTGTCCAAGTTGGTCGGTGCACTACGACATAACTAGATTGCTTGGTGGGGAGTTTTGTGAAAAAATGAAATTCGTGGTTTTTGAGATGTGAGCGTTGGAAAGGCCTACAAATGTCCCCAAATGAATATTATGAAAATCTGGGTGCACGAAAATTTTTAGTTCGGAGGGTTTTGCACATGGCCAAGGTTGGCGGTGCACCACGACATAGGTAGATGGCTTGGTGAGGAGTTTTGTGAAAAAATGAAATTCGTGGTTTTTAAGATATGAGCGTTGGAAAGGCCTATCAATGTCCCCAAATGAGTACTGTAAAAGTCTTGGTACACGAAAGTTTTGAATTGGATGGAGTTTGCACTTGGCCAAGTTGGTCGGTGCACCTCGACATAGCTAGATTCCTTGGTGGGGAGTTTTGTGAAAAAATGAAATTCGTGGTTTTTGAGATGTGAGGGTTGGAAAGGCCTACAAATGTCCCCCAATGAATACCATGAAAATCTGGGTGCACGAAAATTTTTAGTTCGGATGGTTTTGCACTTGGCCAAGGTTGGCGGTGCACCACGGCACAGGTTGATGGCTGGGTGGAGAGTTTTGTGAAAAAATGAAATTCGTGGTTTTTGAGATGTGAGGGTTGGAAAGGCCTACAAATGACCCCAAATGAATACCATGAAATTCTTGGTGCACGAAAGTTTTGAGTTCGGAGGGGTTTGCACATGGCCAAGGCTGTCGGTGCACCACGACATAGCTAGATTGCCTTGTGGGGAGTTTTGTGAAAAATTGAAATTTGTGGGTTTTGACATGTGAGGGTTGGAAAGGCCTACAAATGACCCCAAATGAATACCATGAAATTCTTGGTGCACGAAAGTTTTAAGTTCGGAGGAGTTTACACATGGCCAAGGCTGTCGGTGCACCACGACGTAGCTAGATTGCTTGGTTGGGAGTTTTGTGAAAAAATGAAATTCGTGGTTTTTGAGATGTGAGGGTTGGAAAGGCCTATAAATGTCCCCAAATGAATACCATGAAAATCTGGGTGCACGAAAATTTTTAGTTCGGATGGTTTTGCACATGGCCAAGGTTGGCGGTGCACCACGGCATAGGTTGATGGCTGGGTGGGGAGTTTTGTGAAAAAATGAAATTCGTGGTTTTTGAGATGTGAGGGTTGGAAAGGCCTACAAATGACCCCAAATGAATACCGTGAAATTCTTGGTGCACGAAACTTTTGAGTTCGGAGGGGTTTGCACATGGCCAAAGCTGTCGGTGCACCACGACATAGCTAGATTGCTTGGTGGGGAGTTTTGTGAAAAAATGAAATTCGTGGTTTTTGAGATGTGAGGGTTGGAAATGCCTACAAATGTCCCCAAATGAATACCATGAAAATCTGAGTGCACGAAAATTTTTAGTTCGGAGGGTTTTGCACACGGCCAAGGTTGGCGGTGCACCACGGCATAGGTAGATGGCTTGGTGGGGAGTTTTGTGAAAAAATGAAATTCGTGGTTTTTGAGGTATGAGCATTGGAAAGGCCTAAAAATGTCCTCAAATGAGTACTGTAAAAGTCTTGGTGCACGAAAGTTTTGAATTGGATGGAGTTTGCACTTGGCCAAGTTGGTCGGTGCACCTCGGCATAGCCAGATTGCTTGGTGGGGAGTTTTGTGAAAAAATGAAATTCGTGGTTTTTGAGATGTAGGGTTGGAAACGCCTATAAATGTCCCCAAATGAATACCATGAAAATCTGGGTGCACGAAAATTTTTAGTTCGGATGGTTTTGCACTTGGCCAAGGTTGGCGGTGCACCACGGCACAGGTTGATGGCTGGGTGGGGAGTTTTGTGAAAAAATGAAATTCGTGGTTTTTGAGATGTGAGGGTTGGAAAGGCCTACAAATGACCCCAAATGAATACCATGAAATTCTTGGTGCACGAAAGTTTTGAGTTCGGAGGGGTTTGCACATGGCCAAGGCTGTCGGTGCACCACGACATAGCTAGATTGCCTTGTGGGGAGTTTTGTGAAAAAATGAAATTTTTGTTTTTGAGATGTGAGGGTTGGAAAGGCCTACAAATGACCCCAAATGAATACCATGAAATTCTTGGTGCACGAAAGTTTTGAGTTCGGAGGGGTTTGCACATGGCCAAGGCTGTCGGTGCACCACGACATAGCTAGATTGCCTTGTGGGGAGTTTTGTGAAAAAATGAAATTTGTGGTTTTTGAGATGTGAGGGTTGGAAAGGCCTACAAATGACCCCAAATGAATACCATGAAATTCTTGGTGCACGAAAGTTTTGAGTTCGGAGGGGTTTACACAAGGCCAAGGCTGTCGGTGCACCACGACATAGCTAGATTCCTTGGTTGGGAGTTTTGTGAAAAAATGAAATTCGTGGTTTTTGAGATGTGAGGGTTGGAAAGGCCTACAAATGTCCCCAAATGAATACCATGAAAATCTGGGTGCACGAAAATTTTTAGTTCCGAGGGTTTTGCACATGGCCAAGGTTGGCGGTGCACCGCGGCATAGGTAGATGGCTTGGTGGGGAGTTTTGTGAAAAAATGAAATTCGTGGTTTTTGAGATATGAGCATTAGAAAGGCCTACAAATGTCCCCAAATGAGTACTGTAAATGTCTTTGCACGAAAGTTTTGAATTGGATGGAGTTTGCACTTGGCCAAGAAGGTCGGTGCACCTCGACCTAGCTAGATTGCTTGGTGGGGAGTTTTGTGAAAAAATGAAATTCGTGGTTTTTGAGATGTGAGGGTTGGAAAGGCCTACAAATGTCCCCAAACGAATACCATGAAAATCTGGGTGCACGAAAATTTTTAGTTCGGATGGTTTTGCACATGGCCAAGGTTGGCGGTGCACCACGACATAGGTTGATGGCTGGGTGGGGAGTTTTGTGAAAAAATGAAATTCGTGGTTTTTGAGATGTGAGGGTTGGAAAGGCCTACAAATGACCCCAAATGAATACCGTGAAATTCTTGGTGCACGAAACTTTTGAGTTCGGAGGGGTTTGCACATGGCCAAAGCTGTCGGTGCACCACGACATAGCTAGATTGCTTGGTGGGGAGTTTTGTGAAAAAATGAAATTCGTGGTTTTTGAGATGTGAGGGTTGGAAATGCCTACAAATGTCCCCAAATGAATACCATGAAAATCTGGGTGCACGAAAATTTTTAGTTCGGAGGGTTTTGCACACGGCCAAGGTTGGCGGTGCACCACGGCATAGGTAGATGGCTTGGTGGGGAGTTTTGTGAAAAAATGAAATTCGTGGTTTTTGAGGTATGAGCATTGGAAAGGCCTAAAAATGTCCTCAAATGAGTACTGTAAAAGTCTTGGTGCACGAAAGTTTTGAATTGGATGGAGTTTGCACTTGGCCAAGTTGGTCGGTGCACCTCGGCATAGCCAGATTGCTTGGTGGGGAGTTTTGTGAAAAAATGAAATTCGTGGTTTTTGAGATGTGAGGGTTTGAAACGCCTATAAATGTCCCCAAATGAATACCATGAAAATCTGGGTGCACGAAAATTTTTAGTTCGGATGGTTTAGAACTTGGCCAAGGTTGGCGGTGCACCACGGCACAGGTTGATGGCTGGGTGGGGAGTTTTGTGAAAAAATGAAATTCGTGGTTTTTGAGATGTGAGGGTTGGAAAGGCCTACAAATGACCCCAAATGAATACCATGAAATTCTTGGTGCACGAAAGTTTTGAGTTCGGAGGGGTTTGCACATGGCCAAGGCTGTCGGTGCACCACGACATAGCTAGATTGCCTTGTGGGGAGTTTTGTGAAAAAATGAAATTTGTGGTTTTTGAGATGTGAGGGTTGGAAAGGCCTACAAATGACCCCAAATGAATACCATGAAATTCTTGGTGCACGAAAGTTTTGAGTTCGGAGGGGTTTACACATGGCCAAGGCTGTCGGTGCACCACGACATAGCTAGATACCTTGGTTGGGAGTTTTGGGAAAAAATGAAATTCGTGGTTTTTGAGATGTGAGGGTTGGAAAGGCCTACAAATGTCCCCAAATGAATACCATGAAAATCTGGGTGCACGAAAATTTTTAGTTCGGATGGTTTTGCACATGGCCAAGGTTGGCGGTGCACCACGGCATAGGTTGATGGCTGGGTGGGGAGTTTTGTGAAAAAATGAAATTCGTGGTTTTTGAGATATGAGGGTTGGAAAGGCCTACAAATGACCCCAAATGAATACCGTGAAATTCTTGGTGCACGAAACTTTTGAGTTCGGAGGGGTTTGCACATGGCCAAGGCTGTCGGTGCACCACGACATAGCTAGATTGCTTGGTGGGGAGTTTTGTGAAAAAATGAAATTCGTGGTTTTTGAGATGTGAGGGTTGGAAATGCCTACAAATGTCCCCAAATGAATACCATGAAAATCTGAGTGCACGAAAATTTTTAGTTCGGAGGGTTTTGCACACGGCCAAGGTTGGCGGTGCACCACGGCATAGGTAGATGGCTTGGTGGGGAGTTTTGTGAAACAATGAAATTCGTGGTTTTTGAGATATGAGCGTTGGAAAGGCCTAAAAATGTCCTCAAATGAGTACTGTAAAAGTCTTGGTGCACGAAAGTTTTGAATTGGATGGAGTTTGGACTCGGCCAAGTTGGTCGGTGCACCTCGACATAGCCAGATTGCTTGGTGGGGAGTTTTGTGAAAAAATGAAATTCGTGGTTTTTGAGATGTGAGGGTTGGAAAGGCCTATTAATGTCCCCAAATGAATACCATGAAAATCTGGGTGCACGAAAATTTTTAGTTCGGATGGTTTTGCACATGGCCAAGGTTGGCGGTGCACCACGGCATAGGTAGATGGCTTGGTTGGGAGTTTTGTGAAAAAATGAAATTCGTGGTTTTTGAGATATGAGCGTTGAAAAGGCCTAAAAATGTCCTCAAATGAGTACTGTAAAAGTCTTGGTGCACGAAAGTTTTGAATTGGATGGAGTTTGCACTTGGCCAAGTTGGTCGGTGCACCTCGGCATAGCCAGATTGCTTGGTGGGGAGTTTTGTGAAAAAATGAAATTCGTGGTTTTTGAGATGTGAGGGTTGGAAATGCCTATAATTGTCCCCAAATGAATACCATGAAAATCTGGGTGCACGAAAATTTTTAGTTCGGATGGTTTTGCACTTGGCAAAGGTTGGTGGTGCACCACGGCACAGGTTGATGGCTGGGTGGGGAGTTTTGTGAAAAAATGAAATTCGTGGTTTTTGAGATGTGAGGGTTGGAAAGGCCTACAAATGACCCCAAATGAATACAATGAAATTCTTGGTGCACGAAAGTTTTGAGTTCGGAGGGTTTTGCACATGGCCAAGGCTGTCGGTGCACCACGACATAGCTAGATTGCCTTGTGGGGAGTTTTGTGAAAAAATGAAATTTGTGGTTTTTGAGATGTGAGGGTTGGAAAGGCCTACAAATGACCCCAAATGAATACCATGAAATTCTTGGTGCACGAAAGTTTTGAGTTCGGAGGGGTTTACACATGGCCAAGGCTGTCGGTGCACCACGACATAGCTAGATTCCTTGGTTGGGAGTTTTGTGAAAAAATGAAATTCGTGGTTTTTGAGATGTCAGGGTTGCAAAGGCCTACAAATGTCCCCAAATGAATACCATGAAAATCTGGGTGCACGAAAATTTTTAGTTCCGAGGGTTTTGCACATGGCCAAGGTTGGCGGTGCACCGCGGCATAGGTAGATGGCTTGGTGGGGAGTTTTGTGAAAAAATGAAATTCGTGGTTTTTAAGATATGAGCATTGGAAAGGCCTACAAATGTCCCCAAATGAGTACTGTAAATGTCTTTGCACGAAAGTTTTGAATTGGATGGAGTTTGCACTTGGCCAAGAAGGTCGGTGCACCTCGACCTAGCTAGATTGCTTGGTGGGGAGTTTTGTGAAAAAATGAAATTCGTGGTTTTTGAGATGTGAGGGTTGGAAAGGCCTACAAATAACCCCAAATGAATACCATGAAAATCTGAGTGCACGAAAATTTTTAATTCGGAGGGTTTTGCACACGGCCAAGGTTGGCGGTGCGCCACGGCATAGGTAGATGGCTTGGTGGGGAGTTTTGTGAAAAAATGAAATTCGTGGTTTTTGAGGTATGAGCATTGGAAAGGCCTAAAAATGTCCTCAAATGAGTACTGTAAAAGTCTTGGTGCACGAAAGTTTTGAATTGGATGGAGTTTGCACTTGGCCAAGTTGGTCGGTGCACCTCGGCATAGCCAGATTGCTTGGTGGGGAGTTTTGTGAAAAAATGAAATTCGTGGTTTTTGAGATGTGAGGGTTGGAAACGCCTATAAATGTCCCCAAATGAATACCATGAAAATCTGGGTGCACGAAAATTTTTAGTTCGGATGGTTTAGAACTTGGCCAAGGTTGGCGGTGCACCACGGCACAGGTTGATGGCTGGGTGGGGAGTTTTGTGAAAAAATGAAATTCGTGGTTTTTGAGATGTGAGGGTTGGAAAGGCCTACAAATGACCCCAAATGAATACCATGAAATTCTTGGTGCACGAAAGTTTTGAGTTCGGAGGGGTTTGCACATGGCCAAGGCTGTCGGTGCACCACGACATAGCTAGATTGCCTTGTGGGGAGTTTTGTGAAAAAATGAAATTTGTGGTTTTTGAGATGTGAGGGTTGGAAAGGCCTACAAATGACCCCAAATGAATACCATGAAATTCTTGGTGCACGAAAGTTTTGAGTTCGGAGGGGTTTACACATGGCCAAGGCTGTCGGTGCACCACGACATAGCTAGATACCTTGGTTGGGAGTTTTGGGAAAAAATGAAATTCGTGGTTTTTGAGATGTGAGGGTTGGAAAGGCCTACAAATGTCCCCAAATGAATACCATGAAAATCTGGGTGCACGAAAATTTTTAGTTCCGAGGGTTTTGCACATGGCCAAGGTTGGCGGTGCACCGCGGCATAGGTAGATGGCTTGGTGGGGAGTTTTGTGAAAAAATGAAATTCGTGGTTTTTGAGATATGAGCATTGGAAAAGCCTACAAATGTCCCCAAATGAGTACTGTAAATGTCTTTGCACGAAAGTTTTGAATTGGATGGAGTTTGCACTTGGCCAAGAAGGTCGGTGCACCTCGAACTAGCTAGATTGCTTGGTGGGGAGTTTTGTGAAAAAATGAAATTCGTGGTTTTGAGATGTGAGGGTTGGAAAGGCCAACAAATGTCCCCAAATGAATACCATGAAAATCTGAGTGCACGAAAATTTTTAGTTCGGATGGTTTTGCACATGGCCAAGGTTGGCAGTGCACCACGGCATAGGTTGATGGCTGGGTGGGGAGTTTTGTGAAAAAATGAAATTCGTGGTTTTTGAGATGTGAGGGTTGCAAGGCCTACAAATGACCCCAAATGAATACCATGAAATTCTTGGTGCACAAAACTTTTGAGTTCGGAGGGGTTTGCACATGGCCAAGGTTGGCGTTGCACCACGGCATAGGTAGATGGCTTGGTGGGGAGTTTTGTGAAAAAATGAAATTCGTGGTTTTTGAGATGTGAGGGTTGGAAATGCCTACAAATGTCCCCAAATGAGTATTGTAAAAGTCTTGGTGCACGAAAGTTTTGAATTGGATGGAGTTTGCACTTGGCCAAGTTGGTCGGTGCACCTCGACACAGCAAGATTGCTTGGTGGGGAGTTTTGTGAAAAAATGAAATTCGTGGTTTTTGAGATGTGAGGGTTCGAAAGGCCTACAAATGTCCCCAAATGAATACCATGAAAATCTGGGTGCACGAAAATTTTTAGTTCGGATGGTTTTACACATGGCCAAGGTTGGCGGTGCACCACGGCATAAGTAGATGGCTTTGTGGGAGTTTTGTGAAAAAATGAAATTCGTGGTTTTTGAGATATGAGCATTGGAAAGGCCTACAAATGTCCCCAAATGAGTACTGTAAATGTCTTGGTGGACGAAAGTTTTGAATTGGATGGAGTTTGCACTTGGCCAAGTTGGTCGGTGCACCTCGACATATCTAGATTGCTTGGTGGGGAGTTTTGTGAAAAAATGAAATTCGTGGTTTTCGACATATGAGCGTTGGAAAGGCCTACAAATGTCCCCAAATGAGTACTATAAAAGTCTTTGTGCACGAAAGTTTTGAATTGGATGGAGTTTGCACTTGGCCAATAAGGTCGGTGCACCTCGACATAGCTAGAGTGCTTGGTGGGGAGTTTTGTGAAAAAATGAAATTCGTGGTTTTTGAGATGTGAGGGTTGGAAAGGCCAACAAATGTCCCCAAATGAATACCATGAAAATCTGGGTGCACGAAAATTTTTAGTTCGGATGGTTTTGCACATGGCCAAGGTTGGCGGTGCACCACGACATAGGTTGATGGCTGGGTGGGGAGTTTTGTGAAAAAATGAAATTCGTGGTTTTTGAGATGTGAGGGTTGGACAGGCCTACAAATGACCCCAAATGAATACCATGAAATTCTTGGTGCACGAAACTTTTGAGTTCGGAGGGGTTTGCACATGGCCGAGGCTGGCGGTGCACCACGGCATAGGTAGATGGCTTGGTGGGGAGTTTTGTGAAAAAATGAAATTCGTGGTTTTTGAGATGTGAGGGTTGGAAAGGCCTACAAATGTCCCCAAATGAATACCATGAAAATCTGGGTGCACGAAAATTTTGACTTCGGTGGGTTTTGCACATGGCCCAGGTTGTCGGTGCACCACGGCATAGCTAGATGGCTTGGTGGGGAGTTTTGTCAAAAATGAACTTCATTGTTTTTGAGATGTGAGGTTTGGAAAGGCCTACAAATATCCCTAAATGAATACCATGAAAGTCTTGGTGCACAAAAGTTTTGACTTCGGTGGGTTTTGCACATGGCCCAGGTTGTCGGTGCACCACGGCATAGCTAGATGGCTTGGTGGGGAGTTTTGTGAAAAAATGAAATTCGTGGTTTTTGAGATGTGAGGGTTGCAAGGCCTACAAATGACCCCAAATGAATACCATGAAATTCTTGGTGCACAAAACTTTTGAGTTCGGAGGGGTTTGCACATGGCCAAGGTTGGCGGTGCACCACGGCATAGGTTGATGGCTGGGTGGGGAGTTTTGTGAAAAAATGAAATTCGTGGTTTTTGAGATGTGAGGGTTGGAAAGGCCTACAAATGACCCCAAATGAATACCATGAAATTCTTGGTGCACGAAACTTTTGAGTTCGGAGGGGTTTGCACATGGCCGAGGCTGGCGGTGCACCACGGCATAGGTAGATGGCTTGGTGGGGAGTTTTGTGAAAAAATGAAATTCGTGGTTTTTGAGATGTGAGGGTTGGAAAGGCCTACAAATGTCCCCAAATGAATACCATGAAAATCTGGGTGCACGAAAATTTTTAGTTCGGAGGGTTTTGCACATGGCCAAGGTTGGCGGTGCACCGCGGCATAGGTAGATGGCTTGGTGGGGAGTTTTGTGAAAAAATGAAGTTCGTGGTTTTTGAGATATGAGCGTTGGAAAGGCCTACAAATGTCCCCAAATGAGTACTGTAAAAGTCTTTGTGCACGAAAGTTTTAAATTGGATGGAGTTTGCACTTGACCAAGAAGGTCGGTGCACCTCGACATAGCTACATTGCATGGTGGGGAGTTTTGTGAAAAAATGAAATTCGTGGTTTTTGAGATGTGAGGGTTGGAAAGGCCAACAAATGTCCCCAAATGAATACCATGAAAATCTGGGTGCACGAAAATTTTTAGTTCGGATGGTTTTGCACATGGCCCAGGCTGTCGGCACCATGACATAGGTTGATGGCTGGGTGGGGAGTTTTGTGAAAAAATGAAATTCGTGGTTTTTGAGATGTGAGGGTTGGAAAGGCCTACAAATGACCCCAAATGAATACCATGAAATTCTTGGTGCACGAAACTTTTGAGTTCGGAGGGGTTTGCACATGGCCAAGGCTGTCGGTGCACCACGACATAGCTAGATTGCTTGGTGGAGAGTTTTGTGAAAAAATGAAATTCGTGGTTTTTGAGATGTGAGGGTTGGAAAGGCCTACAAATGACCCCAAATGAATACCATGAAATTCTTGGTGCACGAAAGTTTTGAGTTCGGAGGGGTTTGCACATGGCCAAGGCTGTCGGTGCACCACGACATAGCTAGATTGCTTGGTGGAGAGTTTTGTGAAAAAATGAAATTCGTGGTTTTTGAGATGTGAGGGTTGGAAATGCCTACAAATGTCCCCAAATGAATACCATGAAAATCTGAGTGCACGAAAATTTTTAGTTCGCAGGGTTTTGCACATTGCCAAGGTTGGCGGTGCACCACGGCATAGGTAGATGGCTTGGTGGGGAGTTTTGTGAAAAAATGAAATTCGTGGTTTTTGAGATATGAGCGTTGGAAAGGCCTAAAAATGTCCCCAAATGAGTACTGTAAAAGTCTTGGTGCACGAAAGTTTTGAATTGGATGGAGTTTGCACTTGACCAAGTTGGTCGGTGCACCTCGGCATAGCTAGATTGCTTGGTGGGGAGTTTTGTGAAAAAATGAAATTCGTGGTTTTTGAGATGTGAGGGTTGCAAGGCCTACAAATGACCCCAAATGAATACCATGAAATTCTTGGTGCACAAAACTTTTGAGTTCGGAGGGGTTTGCACATGGCCAAGGTTGGCGGTGCACCACGGCATAGGTTGATGGCTGGGTGGGGAGTTTTGTGAAAAAATGAAATTCGTGGTTTTTGAGATGTGAGGGTTGGAAAGGCCTACAAATGACCCCAAATGAATACCATGAAATTCTTGGTGCACGAAACTTTTGAGTTCGGAGGGGTTTGCACATGGCCGAGGCTGGCGGTGCACCACGGCATAGGTAGATGGCTTGGTGGGGAGTTTTGTGAAAAAATGAAATTCGTGGTTTTTGAGATGTGAGGGTTGGAAAGGCCTACAAATGTCCCCAAATGAATACCATGAAAATCTGGGTGCACGAAAATTTTTAGTTCGGAGGGTTTTGCACATGGCCAAGGTTGGCGGTGCACCGCGGCATAGGTAGATGGCTTGGTGGGGAGTTTTGTGAAAAAATGAAGTTCGTGGTTTTTGAGATATGAGCGTTGGAAAGGCCTACAGATGTCCCCAAATGAGTACTGTAAAAGTCTTTGTGCACGAAAGTTTTAAATTGGATGGAGTTTGCACTTGACCAAGAAGGTCGGTGCACCTCGACATAGCTACATTGCATGGTGGGGAGTTTTGTGAAAAAATGAAATTCGTGGTTTTTGAGATGTGAGGGTTGGAAAGGCCAACAAATGTCCCCAAATGAATACCATGAAAATCTGGGTGCACGAAAATTTTTAGTTCGGATGGTTTTGCACATGGCCCAGGCTGTCGGCACCACGACATAGGTTGATGGCTGGGTAAGGAGTTTTGTGAAAAAATGAAATTCGTGGTTTTTGAGATGTGAGGGTTGGAAAGGCCTACAAATGACCCCAAATGAATACCATGAAATTCTTGGTGCACGAAACTTTTGAGTTCGGAGGGGTTTGCACATGGCCAAGGCTGTCGGTGCACCACGACATAGCTAGATTGCTTGGTGGAGAGTTTTGTGAAAAAATGAAATTCGTGGTTTTTGAGATGTGAGGGTTGGAAAGGCCTACAAATGACCCCAAATGAATACCATGAAATTCTTGGTGCACGAAAGTTTTGAGTTCGGAGGGGTTTGCACATGGCCAAGGCTGTCGGTGCACCACGACATAGCTAGATTGCTTGGTGGAGAGTTTTGTGAAAAAATGAAATTCGTGGTTTTTGAGATGTGAGGGTTGGAAATGCCTACAAATGTCCCCAAATGAATACCATGAAAATCTGAGTGCACGAAAATTTTTAGTTCGCAGGGTTTTGCACATTGCCAATGTTGGCGGTGCACCACGGCATAGGTAGATGGCTTGGTGGGGAGTTTTGTGAAAAAATGAAATTCGTGGTTTTTGAGATATGAGCGTTGGAAAGGCCTAAAAATGTCCCCAAATGAGTACTGTAAAAGTCTTGGTGCACGAAAGTTTTGAATTGGATGGAGTTTGCACTTGACCAAGTTGGTCGGTACACCTCGGCATAGCTAGATTGCTTGGTGGGGAGTTTTGTGAAAAAATGAAATTCGTGGTTTTTGAGATGTGAGGGTTGGAAACGCCTATAAATGTCCCCAAATGAATACCATGAAAATCTGGGTGCACGAAAGTTTTGAGTTCGGAGGGGTTTGCTCATGGCCAAGGCTGTCGGTGCACCACGACACAGCTAGATTGCCTTGGTGGGGAGTTTTTTGAAAAAATGAAATTGGTGTTTTTTGGGATGTGAGGGTTGGAAAGGCCTACAAATGTTCCCAAATGTATACCATTAATTTCGTGGGGCACGAAAGTTTTAGGTTTGGAGGGTTTTGCACATGGCCAAGGTTGGCGGTGCACCACGGCATAGCTAGATGGCTTGGTGGGGAGTTTTGTCAAAAATGAACTTCATTGTTTTTGAGATGTGAGGTTTGGAAAGGCCTACAAATATCCCTAAATGAATACCATGAAAGTCTTGGTGCACAAAAGTTTTGACTTCGGTGGGTTTTGCACATGGCCCAGGTTGTCGGTGCACCACGGCATAGCTAGATGGCTTGGTGGGGAGTTTTTTGAAAAAATGAAATTCGTGTTTTTTGGGATGTGAGGGTTGGAAAGGCCTAAAAATGTCCCCAAATGTATACCATTAATTTCGTGGGGCACGAAAGTTTTGAGTTTGGAGGGTTTTGCACATGGCCAAGGTTGGCGGTGCACCACGGCATAGCTAGATGGCTTGGTGGGGAGTTTTGTCAAAAATGAAATTCATTGTTTTTGAAATGTGAGGTTTGGAAAGGCCTACAAATATCCCCAAATGAATACCATGAAAATCTTGGTGCACGAAAGTTTTGAGTTCGGAGGATTTTGCACATGGCCAAGGTTGGCGGTGCACCACGGCATAGGTAGATGGCTTGGTGGGGAGTTTTGTGAAAAAATGAAGTTAATGGTTTTTGAGATGTGAGGGTTGGAAAGGCCTTCAAATGTCCCCAAATGAGTACTGTAGAAGTCTTGGTGCACGAAAGTTTTGAATTGGATGGAGTTTGCACTTGGCCAAGTTGGTCGGTGCATAGTGGCATAACCATATGGCTTGGTGGGGAGTTTTGTGAAAAAATGAAATTCGTGGTTTTTGAGATGTGAGGGTTGGAAAGGCCTACAAATGTCCCCAAATGAATATCATGAAATTCTTGGTGCACGAAAGTTTTGAGTTCGGAGGGTTTTACACATGGCCAAGGTTGTTGGTGCACCACGCATAGCTAGATTGCTTGGTGGGGAGTTTTGTGAAAAAATGAAATTCGTGGTTTTTGAGATGTGAGGGTTGGAAAGGCCTACAAATGTCCCCAAATGAATACCATGAAAATCTTGGTGCATGAAAGTTTTGAGTTCGGAGGGTTTTGCACATGGGCAAGGTTGTTGGTGCACCACGGCATAGGTAGATGGCTTGGTGGGGAGTTTTGTAAAAAATGAAATTCGTGGTTTTTGAGATGTGAGGGTTGGAAAGGCCTATAAATGTCTCCAAATGAGTACTGTAAAAGTCTTGGTGCAGAAAAGTTTTGAATTGCATGGAGTTTGCACTTGGCAAAGTTGGTCGGTGCACCGCGACATACCTAGATGGCTTGGTGGGGAGTTTTGTGAAAAAATGAAATTCGTGGTTTTTGAGATATGAGGGTTGGAAAGGCCTACAAATTTCCCCAATTGAATACCATGAAAATCTTGGTGCACGAAAGTTTTGAGTTCGGAGGATTTTGCACATGGCCAAGGTTGGCGGTGCACCACGGCATAGGTAGATGGCTTGGTGGGGAGTTTTGTGAAAAAATGAAATTAATGGTTTTTGAGATGTGAGGGTTGGAAAGGCCTTCAAATGTCCCCAAATGAGTACTGTAAAAGTCTTGGTGCACGAAAGTTTTGAATTGGATGGAGTTTGCACTTGGCCAAGTTGGTCGGTGCATAGTGGCATAACCATATGGCTTGGTGGGGAGTTTTGTGAAAAAATGAAATTCGTGGTTTTTGAGATGTGAGGGTTGGAAAGGCCTACAAATGTCCGCAAATGAATAGCATGAAATTCTTGGTGCACGAAAGTTTTGAGTTCGGAGGGTTTTGCACATGGCCAAAGTTGTTGGTGCACCACGCATAGCTAGATTGCTTGGTTGGGAGTTTTGTGAAAAAATGAAATTCGTGGTTTTTGAGATGTGAGGGTTGGAAAGGCTTACAAATGTCCCCAAATGAATACCATGAAAATCTTGGTGCATGAAAGTTTTGAGTTCAGAGGGTTTTACACATGGGCAAGGTTGGCGGTGCACCACGGCATAGGTAGATGGCTTGGTGCGGAGTTTTGTGAAAAATGAAATTCGTGGTTTTTGAGATGTGAGGGTTAGAAAGGCCTATAAATGTCCCCAAATGAGTACTGTAAAAGTCTTGGTGCAGAAAAGTTTTGAATTGGATGGAGTTTGCACTTGGCAAAGTTGGTCGGTGCACCGCGACATAGATAGATGGCTTGGTGGGGAGTTTTATGAAAAAATGAAATTCGTGGTTTTTGAGATGTGAGGGTTGGAAAGGCCTACAAATTTCCCCAAATGCATACCATGAAATTCTTGGTGCACGAAAGTTTTAAGTTCGGAGGGTTTTGCACATGGGCAAGGTTGGCGGTGCACCACGGCATAGCTAGATGGCTTGGTGGGGAGTCTTGTGAAAAAATGAAATTAATGGTTTTTGAGATGTGAGGGTTGGAAAGGCCTTAAAATGTCCCCAAATGAGTACTGTAAAAGTCTTGGTGCACGAAAGTTTTGAATTGGATGGAGTTTGCACTTGGCCAAGTTGGTCGGTGCATAGTGGCATAACCATATGGCTTGGTGGGGAGTTTTGTGAAAAAATGAAATTCGTGGTTTTTGAGATGTGAGGGTTGGAAAGGCCTACAAATGTCCCCAAATGAATATCATGAAATTCTTGGTGCACGAAATTTTGAGTTCGGAGGGTTTTGCACATGGCCAAGGTTGTTGGTGCACCACGCATAGCTAGATTGCTTGGTGGGGAGTTTTGTGAAAAAATGAAATTCGTGGTTTTTGAGATGTGAGGGTTGGAAAGGCCTACAAATGTCCCCAAATGAATACCATGAAAATCTTGGTGCATGAAAGTTTTGAGTTCGGAGGGTTTTGCACATGGGCAAGGTTGTTGGTGCACCACGGCATAGGTAGATGGCTTGGTGGGGAGTTTTGTGAAAAATGAAATTCGTGTTTTTTGGGATGTGAGGGTTGGAAAGGCCTACAAATGTCCCCAAATGTATACCATTAATTTCGTGGGGCATGAAAGTTTTGAGTTTGGAGGGTTTTGCACATGGCCAAGGTTGGCGGTGCACCACGGCATAGCTAGATGGCTTGGTGGGGGGTTTTGTCAAAAATGAAATTCATTGTTTTTGAGATGTGAGGTTTGGAAAGGCCTACAAATATCCCCAAATGAATACCATGAAAATCTTGGTGCACGAAAGTTTTGAGTTCGGAGGATTTTGCACATGGCCAAGGTTAGCGGTGCACCAAGGCATAGGTAGATGGCTTGGTGGGGAGTTTTGTGAAAAAATGAAATTAATGGTTTTTGAGATGTGAGGGTTGGAAAGGCCTTCAAATGTCCCCAAATGAGTACTGTAAAAGTCTTGGTGCACGAAAGTTTTGAATTGGATGGAGTTTGCACTTGGCCAAGTTGGTCGGTGCATAGTGGCATAACCATATGGCTTGGTGGGGAGTTTTGTGAAAAAATGAAATTCGTGGTTTTTGAGATGTGAGGGTTGGAAAGGCCTACAAATGTCCCCAAATGAATATCATGAAATTCTTGGTGCACGAAAGTTTTGAGTTCGGAGGGTTTTGCACATGGCCAAGGTTGTTGGTGCACCATGCATAGCTAGATTGCTTGGTCGGGAGTTTTGTGAAAAAATGAAATTCGTGGTTTTTGAGATGTGAGGGTTGGAAAGGCCTACAAATGTCCCCAAATGACTACCATGAAAATCTTGGTGCATGAAAGTTTTGAGTTCGGAGGGTTTTGCACATGGGCAAGGTTGTTGGTGCACCACGGCATAGGTAGATGGCTTGGTGGGGAGTTTTGTGAAAAATGAAATTCGTGGTTTTTGAGATGTGAGGGTTGGAAAGGCCTATAAATGTCTCCAAATGAGTACTGTAAAAGTCTTGGTGCAGAAAAGCTTTGAATTGGATGGAGTTTGCACTTGGCAAAGTTGGTCGGTGCACCGCGACATAGCTAGATGGCTTGGTGGGGAATTTTGTGAAAAAATGAAATTCGTGGTTTTTGAGATGTGAGGGTTGGAAAGGCCTACAAATTTCCCCAAATGCATACCATGAAATTCTTGGTGCACGAAAGTTTTAAGTTCGGAGGGTTTTGCACATGGGCAAGGTTGGCGGTGCACCGCGGCATAACTAGATGGCTTGGTGGGGAGTTTTGTGAAAAAATGAAATTAATGGTTTTTGAGATGTGAGGGTTGGAAAGGCCTTCAAATGTCCCCAAATGAGTACTGTAAAAGTCTTGGTGCACGAAAGTTTTGAATTGGATGGAGTTTGCACTTGGCCAAGTTGGTCGGTGCATAGTGGCATAACCATCTGGCTTGGTGGGGAGTTTTGTGATAAAATAAAATTCGTGGTTTTTGAGATGTGAGGGTTGGAAAGGCCTACAAATGTCCCCAAATGAATATCATGAAATTCTTGATGCACGAAAGTTTTGAGTTCGGAGGGTTTTGCACATGGCCAAGGTTGTTGGTGCACCACGCATAGCTAGATTGCTTGGTGGGGAGTTTTGTGAAAAAATGAAATTTGTGGTTTTTGAGATGCGAGGGTTGGAAAGGCCTACAAATGTCCTCAAATGAATACCATGAAAATCTTGGTGCATGAAAGTTTTGAGTTCGGAGGGTTTTGCACATGGGCAAGGTTGTTGGTGCACCACGGCATAGGTAGATGGCTTGGTGAGGAGTTTTGTGAAAAATGAAATTCGTGGTTTTTGAGATGTGAGGGTTGGAAAGGCCTATAAATGTCTCCAAATGAGTACTGTAAAAGTCTTGGTGCAGAAAAGTTTTTAATTGGATGGAGTTTGCACTTGGCAAAGTTGGTCGGTGCACCGCGACATAGCTAGATGGCTTAGTGGGGAGTTTTGTGAAAAAATGAAATTCGTGGTTTTTGAGATGTGAGGGTTGGAAAGGCCTACAAATTTCCCCAAATGAATACCATGAAAACCTTGGTGCACGAAAGTTTTGAGTTCGGAGGGGTTTGCACATGGCCAACGTTGGCGGTGCACCACGGCATAGGTAGATGGCTTGGTGGGGAGTTTTGTGAAAAAATGAAATTAATGGTTCTTGAGATGTGAGGGTTGGAAAGGCCTTCAAATGTCCCCAAATGAGTACTGTAAAAGTCTTGGTGCACGAAAGTTTTGAATTGGATGGAGTTTGCACTCTGCCAATTTGGTCGGTGCATAGTGGCATAACCATATGGCTTGGTGGGGAGTTTTGTGAAAAAATGAAATTCGTGGTTTTTGAGATGCGAGGGTTGGAAAGGCCTACAAATGTCCCCAAATGAATACCATGAAAATCTTGGTGCATGTAAGTTTTGAGTTCGGAGGGTTTTGCACATGGGCAAGTTTGGCGGTGCACCACGGCATAGGTAGATGGCTTGGTGGGGAGTTTTGTGAAAAATGAAATTCGTGGTTTTTGAGATGTGAGGGTTAGAAAGGCCTATAAATGTCCCCAAATGAGTACTGTAAAAGTCTTGGTGCAGAAAAGTTTTGAATTGGATGGAGTTTGCACTTGGCAAAGTTGGTCGGTGCACCGCGACATAGCTAGATGGCTTGGTGGGGAGTTTTGTGAAAAAATGAAATTCGTGGTTTTTGAGATGTGAGGGTTGGAAAGGCCTACAAATTTCCCCAAATGCATACGATGAAATTCTTGGTGCACGAAAGTTTTAAGTTCGGAGGGTTTTGCACATGGGCAAGGTTGGCGGTGCACCACGGCATAACTAGATGGCTTGGTGGGGAGTTTTGTGAAAAAATGAAATTAATGGTTTTTGAGATGTGAGGGTTGGAAAGGCCTTCAAATGTCCCCAAATGAGTACTGTAAAAGTCTTGGTGCACGAAAGTTTTGAATTGGATGGAGTTTGCACTTGGCCAAGTTGGTCGGTGCATAGTGGCATAACCATATGGCTTGGTGGGGAGTTTTGTGAAAAAATAAAATTCGTGGTTTTTGAGATGTGAGGGTTGGAAAGGCCTACAAATGTCCCCAAATGAATAGCATGAAATTCTTGATGCACGAAAGTTTTGAGTTCGGAGGGTTTTGCACATGGCCAAGGTTGTTGGTGCACCACGCATAGCTAGATTGCTTGGTGGGGAGTTTTGTGAAAAAATGAATTTTGTGGTTTTTGAGATGCGAGGGTTGGAAAGGCCTACAAATGTCCCAAATGAATACCATGAAAATCTTGGTGAATGAAAGTTTTGAGTTCGGAGGGTTTTGCACATGGGCAAGGTTGTTGGTGCACCACGACATAGGTAGATGGCTTGGTGAGGAGTTTTGTGAAAAATGAAATTCGTGGTTTTTGAGATGTGAGGGTTGGAAAGGCCTATAAATGTCTCCAAATGAGTAGTGTAAAAGTCTTGGTGCAGAAAAGTTTTGAATTGGATGGAGTTTGCACTTGGCAAAGTTGGTCGGTGCACCGCGACATAGCTAGATGGCTTGGTGGGGAGTTTTGTGAAAAAATGAAATTCGTGGTTTTTGAGATGTGAGGGTTGGAAAGGCCTACAAATTTCCCCAAATGCATACGATGAAATTCTTGGTGCACGAAAGTTTTAAGTTCGGAGGGTTTTGCACATGGGCAAGGTTGGCGGTGCACCACGGCATAGGTAGATGGCTTGGTGGGGAGTTTTGTGAAAAAATGAAATTAATGGTTTTTGAGATGTGAGGGTTGGAAAGGCCTTCAAATGTCCCCAAATGAGTACTGTAAAAGTCTTGGTGCACGAAAGTTTTGAATTGGATGGAGTTTGCACTTGGCCAAGTTGGTCGGTGCATAGTGGCATAACCATATGGCTTGGTGGGGAGTTTTGTGAAAAAATAAAATTTGTGGTTTTTGAGATGTGAGGGTTGGAAAGGTCTACAAATGTCCCCAAATGAATAGCATGAAATTCTTGATGCACGAAAGTTTTGAGTTCGGAGGGTTTTGCACATGGCCAAGGTTGTTGGTGCACCACGCATAGCTAGATTGCTTGGTGGGGAGTTTTGTGAAAAAATGAAATTTGTGGTTTTTGAGATGCGAGGGTTGGAAAGGCCTACAAATGTCCCAAATGAATACCATGAAAATCTTGGTGAATGAAAGTTTTGAGTTCGGAGGGTTTTGCACATGGGCAAGGTTGTTGGTGCACCACGACATAGGTAGATGGCTTGGTGAGGAGTTTTGTGAAAAATGAAATTCGTGGTTTTTGAGATGTGAGGGTTGGAAAGGCCTATAAATGTCTCCAAATGAGTAGTGTAAAAGTCTTGGTCCAGAAAAGTTTTGAATTGGATGGAGTTTGCACTTGGCAAAGTTGGTCAGTGCACCGCGACACAGCTAGATGGCTTGGTGGGGAGTTTTGTGTAAAAATGAAATTAATGGTTTTTGAGATGTGAGGGTTGGAAAGGCCTTCAAATGTCCCCAAATGAGTACTGTAAAAGTCTTGGTGCACGAAAGTTTTGAATTGGATGGAGTTTGCACTTGGCCAAGTTGGTCGGTGCATAGTGGCATAACCATATGGCTTGGTGGGGAGTTTTGTGAAAAAATGAAATTCGTGGTTTTTGAGATGTGAGGGTTGGAAAGGCCTACAAATGTCCCCAAATGAATATCATGAAATTCTTGATGCACGAAAGTTTTGAGTTCGGAGGGTTTTGCACATGGCCAAGGTTGTTGGTGCACCACGCATAGCTAGATTGCTTGGTGGGGAGTTTTGTGAAAAAATGAAATTTGTGGTTTTTGAGATGCGAGGGTTGGAAAGGCCTACAAATGTCCCCAAATGAATACCATGAAAATCTTGGTGCATGAAAGTTTTGAGTTCGGTGGGTTTTGCACATGGGCAAGGTTGTTGGTGCACCACGGCATAGGTAGATGGCTAGGTGGGGAGTTTTGTGAAAAATGAAATTCGTGGTTTTTGAGATGTGAGGGTTGGAAAGGCCTATAAATGTCTCCAAATGAGTACTGTAAAAGTCTTGGTGCAGAAAATTTTTGAATTGGATGGAGTTTGCACTTGGCAAAGTTGGTCGGTGCACCGCGACATAGCTAGATGGCTTGGTGGGGAGTTTTGTGAAAAAATGAAATTCGTGGTTTTTGAGATGTGAGGGTTGGAAAGGCCTACAAATTTCCCCAAATGCATACCATGAAATCCTTGGTGCACGAAAGTTTTAAGTTCGGAGGGTTTTGCACATGGGCAAGGTTGGCGGTGCACCACGGCATAGCTAGATGGCTTGGTGGGGAGTTTTGTGAAAAAATGAAATTAATGGTTTTTGAGATGTGAGGGTTGGAAAGGCCTTCAAATGTCCCCAAATGAGTACTGTAAAAGTCTTGGTGCACGAAAGTTTTGAATTGGATGGAGTTTGCACTTGGCCAAGTTGGTCGGTGCATAGTGGCATAACCATATGGCTTGGTGGGGAGTTTTGTGAAAAAATGAAATTCGTGGTTTTTGAGATGTGAGGGTTGGAAAGGCCTACAAATGTCCCCAAATGAATATCATGAAATTCTTGGTGCACGAAAGTTTTGAGTTCGGAGGGTTTTGCACATGGCCAAGGTTGTCGGTGCACCACGCATAGCTAGATTGCTTGGTGGAGAGTTTTGTGAAAAAATGAAATTTGTGGTTTTTGAGATGCGAGGGTTGGAAAGGCCTACAAATGTCCCCAAATGAATACCATGAAAATCTTGGTGCATGAAAGTTTTGAGTTCGGAGGGTTTTGCACACGGGCAAGTTTGGCGGTGCACCACGGCATAGGTAGATGGCTTGGTGGGGAGTTTTATGAAAAATGAAATTCGTGCTTTTTGAGATGTGAGGGTTAGAAAGGCCTATAAATGTCCCCAAATGAGTACTGTAAAAGTCTTGGTGAAGAAAAGTTTTGAATTGGATGGAGTTTGCACTTGGCAAAGTTGGTCGGTGCACCGCGACATAGCTAGATGGCTTGGTGGGGAGTTTTGTGAAAAAATGAAATTCGTGGTTTTTGAGATGTGAGGGTTGGAAAGGCCTACAATTTTTCCCCAAATGCATACCATGAAATTCTTGGTGCACGAAAGTTTTAAGTTCGGAGGGTTTTGCACATGGGCAAGGTTGGCGGTGCACCACGGCATAGCTAGATGGCTTGGTGGGGAGTTTTGTGAAAAAATGAAATTAATGGTTTTTGAGATGTGAGGGTTGGAAAGGCCTTCAAATGTCCCCAAATGAGTACTGTAAAAGTCTTGGTGCACGAAAGTTTTGAATTGGATGGAGTTTGCACTTGGCCAAGTTGGTCGGTGCATAGTAGCATAACCATATGGCTTGGTGGGGAGTTTTGTGAAAAAATGAAATTCGTGGTTTTTGAGATGTGAGGGTTGGAAAGGCCTACAAATGTCCCCAAATGAATATCATGAAATTCTTGGTGCACGAAAGTTTTGAGTTCGGAGGGTTTTGCACATGGCCAAGGTTGTCGGTGCACCACGCATAGCTAGATTGCTTGGTGGGGAGTTTTGTGAAAAAATGAAATTTGTGGTTTTTGAGATGCGAGGGTTGGAAAGGCCTACAAATGTCCCCAACTGAATACCATGAAAATCTTGGTGCATGAAAGTTTTGAGTTCGGAGGGTTTTGCACATGGGCAAGTTTGGCGGTGCACCACGGCATAGGTAGATGGCTTGGTGGGGAGTTTTGTGAAAAATGAAATTCGTGGTTTTTGAGATGTGAGGGTTAGAAAGGCCTATAAATGTCCCCAAATGAGTACTGTAAAAGTCTTGGTGCAGAAAAGTTTTGAATTGGATGGAGTTTGCACTTGGCAAAGTTGGTCGGTGCACCGCGACATAGCTAGATGGCTTGGTGGGGAGTTTTGTGAAAAAATGAAATTCGTGGTTTTTGAGATGTGAGGGTTGGAAAGGCCTTCAAATGTCCCCAAATGAGTACTGTAAAAGTCTTGGTGCACGAAAGTTTTGAATTGGATGGAGTTTGCACTTGGCCAAGTTGGTCGGTGCATAGTGGCATAACCATATGGCTTGGTGAGGAGTTTTGTGAAAAAATGAAATTCGTGGTTTTTGAGATGTGAGGGTTGGAAAGGCCTACAAATGTCCCCAAATGAATACCATGAAAATCTTGGTGCATGAAAGTTTTGAGTTCGGAGGGTTTTGCACATGGGCAAGGTTGTTGGTGTACCACGGCACAGGTAGATGGTTTGGTGGGGAGTTTTGTGAAAAATGAAATTCGTGGTTTTTGAGATGTGAGGGTTGGAAAGGCCTATAAATGTCTCCAAATGAGTACTGTAAAAGTCTTGGTGCAGAAAAGTTTTGAATTGGATGGAGTTTGCACTTGGCAAAGTTGGTCGGTGCACCGCGACATAGCTAGATGGCTTGGTGGGGAGTTTTGTGAAAAAATGAAATTCGTGGTTTTTGAGATGTGAGGGTTGGAAAGGCCTACAAATTTCCCCAAATGAATACCATGGAAATCTTGGTGCACGAAAGTTTTGAGTTCGGAGGGGTTTGCACATGGCCAACGTTGGCGGTGCACCACGGCATAGGTAGATGGCTTGGTGGGGAGTTTTGTGAAAAGTTGAAATTAATGGTTTTTGAGATGTGATGGTTGGGAAGGCCTTCAAATGTCCCCAAATGAGTATTGTAAAAGTCTTGGTGCACGAAAGTTTTGAATTGGATGGAGTTTGCACTTGGCCAAGTTGGTCGGTGCATAGTGGCATAACCATATGGCTCGGTGGGGAGTTTTGTGAAAAAATGAAATTCGTGGTTTTTGAGATGTGAGGGTTGGAAAGGCCTACAAATGTCCCCAAATGAATAGCATGAAATTCAAGGTGCATGAAAGTTTTGAGTTCGGAGGGTTTTGCACATGGGCAAGGTTGGCGGTGCACCACGGCATAGGTAGATGGCTTGGTGGGGAGTTTTGTGAAAAATGAAATTCGTGGTTTTTGAGATGTGAGGGTTGGAAAGGCCTATAAATGTCCCCAAATGAGTACTGTAAAAGTCTTGGTGCAGAAAAGTTTTGAATTGGATGGAGTTTGCACTTGGCAAAGTTGGTCGGTGCACCACGACATAGCTAGATGGCTTGGTGGGGAGTTTTGTGAAAAAAATGAAATTCGTGGTTTTTGAGATGTGAGGGTTGGAAAGGCCTACAAATTTCCCCAAATGATTACCATCAAATTCTTGGTGCACGAAAATTTTGAGTTCGAAGGGGTTTGCACATGGCCAAGGTTGTCGATGCACCACAGCATAGCTTGATTGCTTGGTGGGGAGTTTTGTGAAAAAATGAACTTCGTGGTTTTGGAAATGTGAGGGTTGGAAAGGCCTACAAATGTCCCCAAATGAATATCATGAAATATTTGGTGCACGAAAGTTTTGAGTTCGGAGTGGTTTGCACATGGCCAAGGTTGTCGGTGCACCACGGCACAGCTAGATTGCTTGGTGCGGAGTTTTGTGATAAAAAGAAATTCTTGGTTTTTGAGATGTGAGGGTTGGAATGCCTACAAATTTCCCCAAATGAATACAATGAAATTCTTGGTGCACGAAAGTTTTGAGTTCGAAGGGGTTTGCACATGGCCAACGTTGTCGATGCACCACACCATAGCTAGATTGCTTGGTGGGGAGTTTTGTGAAAAAATGAAATTCGTGGTTTTTGAGATGTGAGGGTTGGAAAGGCCTACAAATGTCCCCAAATGAATACCATGAAATTATTGGTGCACGAAAGTTTTGAGTTCGGAGTGGGTTGCACATGGCCAAGGTTATCGGTGCACCATGGCATAACTAGATTGCTTGGTGGGGAGTTTTGTGAAAAAATGAAATTCGTGGTTTTTCAAATGTGAGGGTTGGAAAGGCCTACAAATGTCCCCAAATGAATAGCATGAAATTCTTGGTGCACGAAAGTTTTGAGTTCGGAGGGTTTTGCACATGGCCAAGGTTGTTGGTGCACCACGCATAGCTAGATTGCTTGGTGGGGAGTTTTGTGAAAAAATGAAATTCGTGGTTTTTCATATGTGAGGGTTGGAAAGGCCTACAAATGTCCCCAAATGAATAGAATGAAATTCTTGGTGCACGAAAGTTTTGACTTCGGAGGGGTTTGCACATGGCTAACTTTGGCGGTGCACCACGGCATAGGTAGATGGCTTGGTGGGGAGTTTTGTGGAAAAATGAAATTCGTGATTTTTGAGATGTGAGGGTTGGAATGGCCTAGAAATGTCCCCAACTGGGTACTGTAAAAGTCTTGGTCCATAAAAGTTTTGAATTGGATGGAGTTTGCACTTGGCAAAGTTGGTCGGTGCACCACGACATAGCTAGATGGCTTGGTGGGCAGTTTTGTGAAAAATGGAAATTCGTGATTTTTGGGATGTGAGGGTTGGAAAGGCCTACAAATGTCCCCAAATGAATACCATTAAATTCGTGGTGCACGAAAGTTTTGAGTTTGGAGGGTTTTGCACATGGCCAAGGTTGGCGGTGCACCACGGCATAGCTAGATGGCTTGGTGGGGAGTTTTGTCAAAAACGAAATTCGATGTTTTTGAGATGTGAGGTTTGCAAAGGCCTACAAATATCCCCAAATGAATACCATGAAAATCTTGGTGCACGAAAGTTTTAAGTTCGGACGATTTTGCACATGGCCACGGTTGGCGGTGCACTACGGCATACGTAGATGGCTTGGTGCGGAGTTTTGTGAAAAAATGAAATTCGTGGTATTTGAGATGTGAGGCTTGGATTGGCCTCCAAATGCCCTCAAATGAATACCATGAAAGTCTTGGTGCACAAAAGTTTTGAGTTCGGTGCGTTTTGCACATGGCTCAGGTTATCGTTGCACCACGGCATAGCTAGATGGCTTGGTGGGGAGTTTTTTGAAAAAATGAAATTCGTGGTTTTTGGGATGTGAGGGTTGGAAAGGCCTACAAATGTCCCCAAATGAATACCATTAATTTCGTGGGGCACGAAAGTTTTGAGTTTGGAGGGTTTTGCACAATGCCAAGGTTGGCGGTGCACCATGGCATAGCTAGATGGCTTGGTGGGGAGTTTTGTCAAAAATGAAATTCATTGTTTTTGAGATGTGAGGTTTGGAAGGGCCTACAAATATCCCCAAATGAATACCATGAAAATCTTGGTGCACGAAAGTTTTGAGTTCGGAGGGTTTTGCACATGGCCAAGGTTGGCGGTGCACCACGGCATAGGTAGATGGCTTGGTGGGGAGTTTTGTGAAAAAATGAAATTAATGGTTTTTTAGATGTGAGGGTTGGAAAGGCCTTCAAATATCCCCAAATGAGTACTGTAAAAGTCTTGGTGCACGAAAGTTTTGAATTGGATGGAGTTTGCACTTGGCCAAGTTGGTCGGTGCATAGTGGCATAACCATATGGCTTGGTGGGGAGTTTTGTGAAAAAATGAAATTCGTGGTTTTTGAGATGTGAGGGTTGGAAAGGCCTACAAATGTCCCCAAATGAATAGCATGAAATTCAAGGTGCACGAAAGTTTTGAGTTCGGAGGGTTTTGCACATGGCCAAGGTTGTTGGTGCACCACGCATAGCTAGATAGCTTGGTTGGGAGTTTTGTGAAAAAATGAAATTCGTGGTTTTTGAGATGTGAGGGTTGGAAAGGCCTACAAATGTCCCCAAATAAATACCATGAAAATCTTGGTGCATGAAAGTTTTGAGTTCGGAGGGTTTTGCACATGGCCAAGGTTGTTGGTGCACCACGCATAGCTAGATTGCTTGGTGGGGAGTTTTGTGAAAAAATGAAATTCGTGGTTTTTGAGATATGAGCGTTGGAAAGGCCTACAAATGTCGCCAAATGAGTACCATGAAAATCTGGGTGCATGAAAATTTTTTGTTCGGAGGGTTTTGCACATGGCTAAGGTTGGCGGTGCACCACGGCATCGGTAGATGGCTTGGTGGGGAGTTTTGTGAAAAAATGAAATTCGTGGTTTTTTAGGTGTAAGCGTTGGAAAGGCTTACAAATGTCCCCAAATGAGTACTGTAAAAGTCTTGGTGCACGAAAGTTTTGAATTGGATGGAGTTTGCACTTAGCCAAGTTGGTCGGTGCACCGCGGCATAGTTAGATTGCTTCGTGGGGAGTTTTGTGAAAAAATGAAATTCGTGGTTTTTGAGATGTGAGGGTTGGAAAGGCCTACAAATGTCCCCAAATGAATACCATGAAAATCTTGGCGCACGAAAGTTTTGAGATCGGAGGGGTTTGCACATGGCCAAGGTTGGCGGTGCACCACGGCACAGCTAGATGGCTTAGTGGGGAGTTTTGTGAAAAAATGAAATTCGTGATTTTTGAGATATGAGGGTTTGAAAGGCCTACAAATGTCCCCAAATGAATACCATGAAATTCTTAGTGCACGAAAGTTTTGAGTTCGGAGGGTTTTGAACATGGCCAAGGATGGCGGTGCACCACAGTATAGGCAGATGGCTTGGTGGGGAGTTTTGTGGAAAAACGAAATTCGTGTTTTTTAAGATATGAGCATTGGAAAGGCCTACAAATTTCCCCAAATGAGTACTGTAAAAGTCTTGGTGCACGACAGTTTTGAATTGGATGGAGTTTGCACTTGGCCAAGTTGGTCGGTGTACCGCAGCATAGCTAGATTGCTGGGTGGGGAGTTTTGTGAAAAAATGAAATTCGTAGTTTTTGAGATGTAAGGGTTGGAAAGGCCTACAAATGTCCCCAAATGAATACCATGAAAATCTGGGTGCATGAAAATTTTTTGTTCGGAGGGTTTTGCACATGGCCAAGGTTGGCGGTGCACCACGGCATCGGTAGATGGCTTGGTGGGGAGTTTTGTGAAAAAATGAAATTCGTGGTTTTTTAGGTGTAAGCGCTGGAAAGGCCTACAAATGTCCCCAAATGAGTACTGTAAAAGTCTTGGTGCACGAAAGTTTTGAATTGGATGGAGTTTGCACTTGGCCAAGTTGGTCGGTGCACCGAGGCATAGTTAGATTGCTTGGTGGGGAGTTTTGTGAAAAAATGAAATTCGTGGTTTTTGAGATGTGAGGGTTGGAAAGGCCTACAAATGTCCCCAATTGAATACCATGAAATTATTGGTGCACGAAAGTTTTGAGTTCGGAGTGGTTTGCACATGGCCAAGGTTGTCGGTGCACCATGGCATAGCTAGATTGCTTGGTGGGGAGTTTTGTGAAAAAATGAAATTCGTGGTTTTTCAAATGTGAGGGTTGGAAAGGCCTACAAATGTCCCCAAATGAATAGCATGAAATTCTTGGTGCACGAAAGTTTTGAGTTCGGAGGGTTTTGCACATGGCCAAGGTTGTTGGTGCACCACGCATAGCTAGATTGCTTGGTGGGGAGTTTTGTGAAAAAATGAAATTCGTGGTTTTTCATATGTGAGGGTTGGAAAGGCCTACAAATGTCCCCAAATGAATACCATGAAATTCTTGGTGCACGAATGTTTTGAGTTCGGAGGGGTTTGCACATGGCCAACTTTGGCGGTGCACCACGGCATAGGTAGATGGCTTGGTGGGGAGTTTTGTGGAAAAATGAAATTCGTGGTTTTTGAGATGTGAGGGGTGGAATGGCCTAGAAATGTCCCCAACTGGGTACTGTAAAAGTCTTGGTCCATAAAAGTTTTGAATTGGATGGAGTTTGCACTTGGCAAAGTTGGTCGGTGCACCACGACATAGCTAGAGGGCTTGGTGGGCAGTTTTGTGAAAAATGGAAATTCGTGATTTTTGGGATGTGAGGATTGCAAAGGCCTACAAATATCCCCAAATGAATACCATGAAAATCTTGGTGCACGAAAATTTTAAGTTCGGACGATTTTGCACATGGCCACGGTTGGCGGTGCACCACGGCATAGGTAGATGGCTTGGTGGGGAGTTTTGTGAAAAAATGAAATTCGTGGTATTTGAGATGTGAGGCTTGGATTGGCCTCCAAATGCCCTCAAATGAATACCATGAAAGGCTTGGTGCACAAAAGTTTTGAGTTCGGTGCGTTTTGCACATGGCCCAGGTTGTCGTTGCACCACGGCATAGCTAGATGGCTTGGTGGGGAGTTTTTTGAAAAAATGAAATTCGTGGTTTTTGGGATGTGAGGGTTGGAAAGGCCTACAAATGTCCCCAAATGAATACCATTAATTTCGTGGGGCACGAAAGTTTTGAGTTTGGAGGGTTTTGCACATGGCCAAGGTTGGCGGTGCACCATGGCATAGCTAGATGGCTTGGTGGGGAGTTTTGTCAAAAATGAAATTCATTGTTTTTGAGATGTGAGGTTTGGAAGGGCCTACAAATATCCCCAAATGAATACCATGAAAATCTTGGTGCACGAAAGTTTTGAGTTCGGAGGGGTTTGCACATGGCCAAGGTTGGCGGTGCACCACGGCATAGGTAGATGGCTTGGTGGGGAGTTTTGTGAAAAAATGAAATTAATGATTTTTAGATGTGAGGGTTGGAAAGGCCTTCAAATATCCCCAAATGAGTACTGTAAAAGTCTTGGTGCACGAAAGTTTTGAATTGGATGGAGTTTGCACTTGGCCAAGTTGGTCGGTGCATAGTGGCATAACCATATGGCTTGGTGGGGAGTTTTGTGAAAAAATGAAATTCGTGGTTTTTGAGATGTGAGGGTTGGAAAGGCCTACAAATATCCCCAAATGAATATCATGAAATTCTTGGTGCACGAAAGTTTTGAGTTCGGAGGGTTTTGCACATGGCCAACGTTGTTGGTGCACCACGCATAGCTAGATTGCTTGGTGGGGAGTTTTGTGAAAAAATGAAATTCGTGGTTTTTGAGATGTGAGGGTTGGAAAGGCCTACAAATGTCCCCAAATGAATACCATGAAAATCTTGGTGCATGAAAGTTTTGTGTTCGGAGGGTTTTGCACATGGCCAAGGTTGGTGGTGCACCACGGCATAGGTAGATGGCTTGGTGGGGAGTTTTGTGAAAAAACGAAATTCGTGTTTTTTAAGATATTAGCATTGGAAAGGCTTACAAAATTTCCCCAAATGAGTACTGTAAAAGTCTTGGTGCACGAAAGTTTTGAATTGGATGGAGTTTGCACTTGGCCAAGTTGGTCGGTGTACCGCAGCATAGCTAGATTGCTTGGTGGGGAGTTTTGTGAAAAAATGAAATTCGTGGTTTTTGAGATGTAAGGGTTGGAAAGGCCTACAAATGTCCCCAAATGAATACCATGAAAATCTGGGTGCATGAAAATTTTTTGTTCGGAGGGTTTTGCACATGGCCAAGGTTGGCGGTGCACCACGGCATCGGTAGATGGCTTGGTGGGGAGTTTTGTGAAAAAATGAAATTCGTGGTTTTTTAGGTGTAAGCGTTGGAAAGGCCTACAAATGTCCCCAAATGAGTACTGTAAAAGTCTTGGTGCACGAAAGTTTTGAATTGGATGGAGTTTGCACTTGGCCAAGTTGGTCGGTGCACCGCGGCATAGTTAGATTGCTTCGTGGGGAGTTTTGTGAAAAAATGAAATTCGTGGTTTTTGAGATGTGAGGGTTGGAAAGGCCTACAAATGTCCCCAAATGAATACCATGAAATTCTTGGTGCACGAAAGTTTTGAGATCGGAGGGGTTTGCACTAGGCCAAGGTTGTCGGTGCACCACGACATAGCTAGATTGCTTGGTGGGGAGTTTTGTGAAAAAATGAAATTCGTGGTTTTTGAGATGTGAGCGTTGGAAAGGCCTACAAATGTCCCCAAATGAATACCATTAAATTCTTGGTGCACGAAAGTTTTCAGTTCGGAGGGTTTTGCACATGGCCAAGGTTGGCGGTGCACTAGGGCATAGCTAGATGGCGTGGTGGGGAGTTTGGTGAAAACATGAAATTCGTGATTTTTGAGATGTGAGGGTTGGAAAGGCCTACAAATGTCCCCAAATGAATGCCATGAAATTCTTGGTGCACGAAAGTTTTCAGTTCGGAGGGTTTTGCACATGGCCAAGGTTGGCGGTGCACCACGGCACAGCTAGATGGCTTGGTGGGGAGTTTTGTGAAAGAATGAAATTCGTGATTTTTGAGATATGAGGGTTTGAAAGGCCTACAAATGTCCCCAAATGAATACCATGAAATTCTTAGTGCACGAAAGTTTTGAGTTCGGAGGGTTTTGAACATGGCCAAGGTTGGCGGTGCACCAAAGTATAGGCAGATGGCTTGGTGGGGAGTTTTGTGAAAAAACGAAATTCGTGTTTTTTAAGATATGAGCATTGGAAAGGCCTACAAATTTCCCCAAATGAGTACTGTAAAAGTCTTGGTGCACGACAGTTTTGAATTGGATGGAGTTTGCACTTGGCCAAGTTGGTCGGTGTACCGCAGCATAGCTAGATTGCTTGGTGGGGAGTTTTGTGAAAAAATGAAATTCGTAGTTTTTGAGATGTAAGGGTTGGAAAGGCCTACAAATGTCCCCAAATGAATACCATGAAAATCTGGGTGCATGAAAATTTTTTGTTCGGAGGGTTTTGCACATGGCCAAGGTTGGCGGTGCACCACGGCATCGGTAGATGGCTTGGTGGGGAGTTTTGTGAAAAAATGAAATTCGTGGTTTTTTAGGTGTAAGCGTTGGAAAGGCCTACAAATGTCCCCAAATGAGTACTGTAAAAGTCTTGGTGCACGAAAGTTTTGAAGTGGATGGAGTTTGCACTTGGCCAAGTTGGTCGGTGCACCGCGGCATAGTTAGATTGCTTGGTGGGGAGTTTTGTGAAAAAATGAAATTTGTGGTTTTTGAGATGTGAGGGTTGGAAAGGTCTACAAATGTCCCCAAATGAATACCATGAAATTCTTGGTGCACAAAAGTTTTGAGATCGAAGGGGTTTGCACTAGGCCAAGGTTGTCGGTGCACCATGACATAGCTAGATTGCTTGGTGGGGAGTTTTGTGAAAAAATGAAATTCGTGGTTTTTGAGATGTGAGGGTTGGAAAGGCCTACAAATGTCCCCAAATGAATACCATTAAATTCTTGGTGCACGAAAGTTTTGAGTTCGGAGGGTTTTGCACATGGCCAAGGTTGGCGGTGCACTAGGGCATAGCTAGATGGCGTGGTGGGGAGTTTGGTGAAAACATGAAATTCGTGATTTTTGAGATGTGAGGGTTGGAAAGGCCTACAAATGTCCCCAAATGAATGCCATGAAATTCTTGGTGCACGAAAGTTTTCAGTTCGGAGGGTTTTGCACATGGCCAAGGTTGGCGGTGCACCACGGCACAGCTAGATGGCTTGGTGGGGAGTTTTGTGAAAAAATGAAATTCGTGATTTTTGAGATATGAGGGTTTGAAAGGCCTACAAATGTCCCCAAATGAATACCATGAAATTCTTAGTGCACGAAAGTTTTGAGTTCGGAGGGTTTTGAACATGGCCAAGGTTGGCGGTGCACCACAGTATAGGCAGATGGCTTGGTGGGGAGTTTTGTGAAAAAACGAAATTCGTGTTTTTTAAGATATGAGCATTGGAAAGGCCTACAAATTTCCCCAAATGAGTACTGTAAAAGTCTTGGTGCAAGAAAGTTTTGAATTGGATGGAGTTTGCACTTGGCCAAGTTGGTCGGTGTACCGCAGCATAGCTAGATTGCTTGGTGGGGAGTTTTGTGAAAAAATGAAATTCGTGGTTTTTGAGATGTGAGGGTTGGAAACGCCTACAAATATACCCAAATGAATACCATGAAAATCTTGGTGCACGAAAGTTTTGAGTTTAGAGGGTTTTGAACATGGCCAAGGTTGGCGGTGCACCACGGCATAGGTAGATGACTTGGTGGGGAGTTTTGTGGAAAAATGAAATTCGTGGTTTTTGAGATATGAGCATTGGAAAGGCCTACAAATGTCCCCAAATGAATACCATGAAATTCTTGGTGCACGAAAGTTTTGAGGTCGGAGGGGTTTGCACATGGCCAAGGTTGTCGGTGCACCACGGCATAGCTAGATTGTTTGGTGGGGAGTTTTTATGAAAAAATGAAATTCGTGGTTTTTGAGATGTGAGGGTTGGAAAGGCCTACAAATGTCCCCAAATGAATACCATTAAATTCTTGGTGCACGAAAGTTTTGAGTTCGGAGGGTTTTGCACATGGCCAAGGTTGTCGGTGCACCACGGCACAGCTAGATGGCTTGGTGGGGAGTTTTGTGAAAAAATGAAATTCGTGATTTTTGAGATCTGAGGGTTTAAAAGGCCTACTAATGTCCCCAAATGAATACCATGAGATTCTTGGTGCACGAAAGTTTTGGGTTCGGAATTTTTGTCACTTGACCAAGTTGGTCGGTGCACCGTGGCATAGCTAGATGGCTAGGTGGGGAGTTTTGTGAAAAAATGAAATTCATGGTTTTTGAGATGCGAGGGTTGGAAAGGCCTACAAATGACCCCAAATGAATACCATGAAATTCTTGGTGCACGAAAGTTTTAAGTTCGGAGGGGTTTGCACATGGCCAAGGCTGTCGGTGCACCACAACATAGCTAGATTGCTTGGTGGGGAGTTTTGTGAAAAAATGAAATTCGTGGTTTTTGAGATGTGAGGGTTGGAAAGGCCTACAAATGTCCCCAGATGAATACCATGAAAATCTTGGTGGACGATAGTTTTGAGTTCGGAGGGTTTTGAACATGGCCAAGGTTGGCGGTGCACCACGGCATAGCCAGATGGCTTGGTCGGGAGTTTTGTGAAAAATGAAATTCGTGGTTTTTGAGATATGAGTATTGGAAAGGCCTACAAATGTCCCCAAATGAGTACTGTAAAAGTCTTGGTGCACAAAAGTTTTGAATTGGATAGAGTTTGCACTTGGCCAAGTTGGTAGGTGCACCGCAGCATAGCTAGATTGCTTGGTGGGGAGTTTTGTGAAAAAATGAAATTCGTGGTTTTTGAGATGTGAGGGTTGGAAACGCCTACAAATGTACCCAAATGAATACCATGAAAATCTTGGTGCACGAAAGTTTTGAGTTCAGAGGGTTTTGAACATGGCCAAGGTTGGCGGTTCACCACGGCATAGGTAGATGGCTTGGTGGGGAGTTTTGTGGAAAAATGAAATTCGTGGTTTTTGAGGTATGAGCATTGGAAAGGCCTACAAATGTCCCCAAATGAATACCATGAAATTCTTGGTGCACGAAAGTTTTGAGTTCGGAGGGTTTTGCACATGGCCAAGGTTGGCGGTGCACCACGGCACAGCTAGATGGCTTGGTGGGGAGTTTTGTGAAAAAATGAAATTCGTGATTTTTGAGATATGAGGGTTTAAAAGGCCTACTAATGTTCCCAAATGAATACCATGAGATTCTTGGTGCACGAAAGTTTTGAGTTCGGATTGTTTGTCACTTGACCAAGTTGGTCGGTGCACCGTGGCATAGCTAGATGGCTAGGTGGGGAGTTTTGTGAAAAAATGAAATTCGTGTTTTTTGAGATGTGAGGGTTGGAAAGGCCTACAAATGACCCCAAATGAATACCATGAAATTCTTGGTGCACGAAAGTTTTGAGTTCAGAGGGGTTTGCACATGGCCAAGGCTGTCGGTGCACCACAACATAGCTAGATTGCTTGGTGGGGAGTTTTGTGAAAAAATGAAATTCGTGGTTTTTGAGATGTGAGGGTTGGAAAGGAATACAAATGTCCCCAAATGAATTCCTTGAAAATCTTGGTGGACGAAAGTTTTGAGTTCGGAGGGTTTTGAACATGGCCAAGGTTGGCGGTGCAAATCGGCATAGGCAGATGGCTTGGTCGGGAGTTTGGTGAAAAATGAAATTCGTGGTTTTTGAGATATGAGCATTGGAAAGGCCTACAAATGTCCCCAAATGAGTACTGTAAAAGTCTTGGTGCACAAAAGTTTTGAATTGGATGGAGTTTGCACTAGGCCAAGGTTGTCGGTGCACCGCGACATAGCTAGATTTCTTGGTGGGGACTTTTGTGAAAAAATGAAATTCGTGGTTTTTGGGATGTGAGGGTTGGAAAGGCCTACAAATGTCCCCAAATGAATACCATTAAATTCTTGGTGCACAAAAGTTTTGAGTTCGGAGGGTTTTGCACATGGCCAAGGTTGGCGGTGCACCACGGCATAGCTAGATGGCTTGGTGGGGAGTTTTGTGGAAAAATGAAATTCGTGGTTTTTGAGATATGAGCATTGGAAAGGCCTACAAATGTCCCCAAATGAATACCATGAAATTCTTGGTGCACGAAAGTTTTGAGTTCGGAGGGGTTTGCACATGGCCAAGGTTGTCGGTGCACCACGGCATAGCTAGATTGTTTGGTGAGGAGTTTTTATGAAAAAATGAAATTCGTGGTTTTTGAGATGTGAGGGTTGGAAAGGCCTACAAATGTCCCCAAATGAGTACCATTAAATTCTTGGTGCACGAAAGTTTTGAGTTCGGAAGGTTTTGCACATGGCCAAGGTTGGCGGTGCACCACGGCACAGCTAGATGGCTTGGTGGGGAGATTTTTGCTAAAAAATGAAATTCGTTATTTTTTAGATATGAGGGTTTAAAAGGCCTACTAATGTCCCCAAATGAATACCATGAGATTCTTGGTGCACAAAAGTTTTGAGTTCGGATTGTTTGTCACTTGACCAAGTTGGTCGGTGCACCGTGGCATAGCTAGATGGCTGGGTGGGGAGTTTTGTGAAAAAATGAAATTCGTGGTTTTTGAGATGTGAGGGTTGGAAAGGCCTACAAATCACCCCAAATGAATACCATGAAATTCTTGGTGCACGAAAGTTTTAAGTTCGGAGGGTTTGCACATGGCCAAGGCTGTCGGTGCACCACAACATAGCTAGATTGCTTGGTGGGGAGTTTTGTGAAAAAATGAAATTCGTGGTTTTTGAGATGTGAGGGTTGGAAAGGCCTACAAATGCCCCCAAATAAATACCATGAAATTCTTGGTGCACGAAAGTTTTGAGTTCGAAGGGTTTTGCACTTGGCCAAGTTCGTCGGTGCACTGCGGCATGGCTAGATTGGTTGGCGGGGAGTTTTTATGAAAAAATGAAATTCGGGGTTTTTAAGATGTGAGGGTTGGAAAGGCCTACAAATGTCCCCAAATAAATACCATTAAATTCTTGGTGCACGAAAGTTTTGACTTTGGAGGGTTTTGCACATGGCCAAGGTTGGCGGTGCACCACGACATAGGTAAATGGCTTGGTGGGGAGTTTTGTGAAAAAATGAAATTCGTGGTTTTTGAGATATGAGCATTGGAAAGGCCTACAAATTTCCCCAAATGAGTACTGTAAAAGTCTTGGTGCACAAAAGTTTTGAATTGGATGGAGTTTGCACTTGGCCAAGTTGGTAGGTGCCCCGCAGCATAGCTAGATTGCTTGGTGGGGAGTTTTGTGAAAAAATGAAATTCGTGGTTTTTTAGATGTGAGGGTTGGAAAGGCCTACAAATGTCCCCAAATGAATACCATGAAAATCTGGGTGCACGAAAATTTTTAGTTCGGAGGGTTTTGCACATGGCCAAGGTTGGCGGTGCACCACGGCATAGGTAGATCGCTTGGTGGGGAGTTTTGTGAAAAAATGAACTTCATGGTTTTTGAGGTGTAAGCGTTGGAAAGGCCTAGAAATGTCCCCAAATGAGTACTATAAAAGTATTGGTGCACGAAAGTTTTGAATTGGATGGAGTTTGCAGTTGGGCAAGTTGGTCGGTGCACCGCGGCATAACTAGATTTCTTGGTGGGGAGTTTTGCGAAAAAATAAAATTCGTGGTTTTTGAGATGTGAGGGTTGGAAAGGCCTACAAATGACCCCAAATGAATACCATGAAATTCTTGGTGCACGAAAGTTTTAAGTTCAGAGGGGTTTGCACATGGCCAAGGCTGTCGGTGCACCACAACATAGCTAGATTGCTTGGTGGGGAGTTTTGTGAAAAAATGAAATTCGTGGTTTTTGAGATGTGAGGGTTGGAAAGGAATACAAATGTCCCCAAATGAATTCCTTGAAAATCTTGGTGGACGAAAGTTTTGAGTTCGGAGGGTTTTGAACATGGCCAAGGTTGGCGGTGCAAATCGGCATAGGCAGATGGCTTGGTCGGGAGTTTTGTGAAAAATGAAATTCGTGGTTTTTGAGATATGAGCATTGGAAAGGCATACAAATGTCCCCAAATGAGTACTGTAAAAGTCTTGGTGCACAAAAGTTTTGAATTGGATGGAGTTTGCACTAGGCCAAGGTTGTCGGTGCACCGCGGCATAGCTAGATTTCTTGGTGGGGACTTTTGTGAAAAAATGAAATTCGTGGTTTTTGGGATGTGAGGGTTGGAAAGGCCTACAAATGTCCCCAAATGAATACCATTAAATTCTTGGTGCACAAAAGTTTTAAGTTCGGAGGGTTTTGCACACGGCCAAGGTTGGCGGTGCACCACGGTATAGCTAGATGGCTTGGTGGGGAGTTTTGTGGAAAAATGAAATTCGTGGTTTTTGAGATATGAGCATTGGAAAGGCCTACAAATATCCCCAAATGAATACCATGAAATTCTTGGTGCACGAAAGTTTTGAGTTCGGAGGGGTTTGCACATGGCCAAGGTTGTCGGTGCACCACGGCATAGCTAGATTGTTTGGTGGGGAGTTTTTATGAAAAATGAAATTCGTGGTTTTTGAGATGTGAGGGTTGGAAAGGCCTACAAATGTCCCCAAATGAGTACCATTAAATTCTTGGTGCACGAAAGTTTTGAGTTCGGAAGGTTTTGCACATGGCCAAGGTTGGCGGTGCACCACGGCACAGCTAGATGGCTTGGTGGGGAGATTTTTGCTAAAAAATGAAATTCGTTATTTTTGAGATATGAGGGTTTAAAAGGCCTACTAATGTCCCCAAATGAATACCATGAGATTCTTGGTGCACGAAAGTTTTGGATTCGGATTGTTTGTCACTTGACCAAGTTGGTCGGTGCACCGTGGCATAGCTAGATGGCTGGGTGGGGAGTTTTGTGAAAAACTAAAATTCGTGGTTTTTGAGATGTGAGGGTTGGAAAGGCCTACAAATGACCCCAAATGAATACCATGAAATTCTTGGTGCACGAAAGTTTTAAGTTCGGAGGGGTTTGCACATGGCCAAGGCTGTCGGTGCACCACAACATAGCTAGATTGCTTGGTGGGGAGTTTTGTGAAAAAATGAAATTCGTGGTTTTTGAGATGTGAGGGTTGGAAAGGCCTACAAATGTCCCCAAATGAATACCATGAAAATCTTGGTGGACGAAAGTTTTGAGTTCGGAGCGTTTTGAACATGGCCAAGGTTGGCGGTGCACCACGGCATAGGCAGATGGCTTGGTCGGGAGTTTTGTGAAAAAATGAAATTCGTGGTTTTTGAGATATGAGCATTGGAAAGGCCTACAAATGTCCCCAAATGAGTACTGTAAAAGTCTTGGTGCACAAAAGTTTTGAATTGGATGGAGTTTGCACTTGGCCAAGTTGGTAGGTGCACCGCAGCATAGCTAGATTGCTTGGTGGGGAGTTTTGTGAAAAAATGAAATTTGTGGTTTTTGAGATGTGAGGGTTGGAAAGGCCTACAAATGTCCCCAAATGAATACCATGAAAATCTGGGTGCACGAAAATTTTTAGTTCGGAGGGTTTTGCACATGGTCAAGGTTGGCGGTGCACCACGGCATAGGTAGATGGCTTGGTGGGGAGTTTTGTGAAAAAATGAAATTCGTGGTTTTTGAGGTGTAAGCGTTGGAAAGGCCTACAAATGTCCCCAAATGAGTACTGTAAAAGTCTTGGTGCACGAAAGTTTTGAATTGGATTGAGTTTGCACTTGGCCAAGTTGGTCGGTGCACCGCGGCATAGCTAGATTTCTTGATGGGGAGTTTTGTGAAAAAATGAAATTCGTGGTTTTCGAGATGTGAGGGTTGGAAAGGCCTACAAATGTCCCCAAATGAATACCATAAAATTCTTGGTGGATGAAAGTTTTGAGTTCGGAGCGGTTTGCACTAGGCCAAGGTTGTCGGTGCACCGCGGCATAGCTAGATTTCTTGGTGGGGACTTTTGTGAAAAAATGAAATTCGTGGTTTTTGGGATGTGAGGGTTGGAAAGGCCTACAAATGTCCCCAAATGAATACCATTAAATTCTTGGTGCGTGAAAGTTTTCAGTTCGGAGGGTTTTGCACTTGGCAAGGTTGGTCGGTGCACCGCGGCATAGCTTGATGGCTTCGTGGGTAGTTGTGTGAAAAAATGAAATTCGTGGTTTTTGAGATGTGAGGGTTTGAAAGGCCTACAAATGTCCCCAAATGAATACCATGAAATTCTTGGTGCACGAATTTTTGAGTTCGGAGGGGTTTGAACATGGCCAAGGTTGTCGGTGCACCACGGCATAGCTAGATTCGTTGGTGGGGAGTTTTTATGAAAAAATGAAATTCGTGGTTTTTGAGATGTGAGGGTTGGAAAGGCCTACAAATGTCCCCAAATGAATACCATTAAATTCTTGGTGCACGATAGTTTTGAGTTCGGAGGGTTTTGCACATGGCCAAGGTTGGCGGTGCACCCCGACACAACTAGATGGCTTGGTGGGGAGTTTTGTGAAAAAATGAAATTCGTGATTTTTGAGATATGAGGGTTTGAAAGGCCTACAAATGTCCCCAAATGAATACCATGAAAATCTGGGTGCACGAAAATTTTTAGTTCGGAGGGTTTTGCACATGGCCAAGGTTGATGGTGCACCACGGCATAGGTAGATGGCTTGGTGCGAAGTTTTGTGAAAAAATGAAATTCGTGGTTTTTGAGAAGTGAGGGTTGGAAAGGCCTACAAATGTCCCCAAATGACTACTGTAAAAGTCTTGGTGCACGAAAGTTTTGAATTGGATGGAGTTTGCACTTGGCCAAGTTGGTCGGTGCACCGCGGCATAGCTAGATTGCTTGGTGGGGAGTTTTGTGAAAAAATGAAATTCGTGGTTTTTGAGATGTGAGGGTTGGAAAGGCCTACAAATGCCCCCAAATGAATACCATGAAATTCTTGGTGCACGAAAGTTTTGAGTTCGAAGGGTTTTGCACTTGGCCAAGTTCGTCGGTGCACTGCGGCATAGCTAGATTGGTTGGCGGGGAGTTTTTATGAAAAAATGAAATTCGGGGTTTTTAAGATGTGAGGGTTGGAAAGGCCTACAAATGTCCCCAAATGAATACCATTAAATTCTTGGTGCACGAAAGTTTTGACTTTGGAGGGTTTTGCACATGGCCAAGGTTGGCGGTGCACCACGACATAGGTAAATGGCTTGGTGGGGAGTTTTGTGAAAAAATGAAATTCGTGGTTTTTGAGATATGAGCATTGGAAAGGCCTACAAATTTCCCCAAATGAGTACTGTAAAAGTCTTGGTGCACAAAAGTTTTGAATTGGATGGAGTTTGCACTTGGCCAAGTTGGTAGGTGCCCCGCAGCATAGCTAGATTGCTTGGTGGGGAGTTTTGTGAAAAAATGAAATTCGTGGTTTTTGAGATGTGAGGGTTGGAAAGGCCTACAAATGTCCCCAAATGAATACCATGAAATTCTAGGTGCATGAAAGTTTTGAGTTCGGAGGGGTTTGCACTAGGCCAAGGTTGTCGGTGCACTAGGGCATAGCTAGATGGCGTGGAGGGGAGTTTGGTGAAAAAATGAAATTCGTGATTTTTGAGATGTGAGGGTTGGAAAGGCCTACAAATGTCCCCAAATGAATACCATGAAAATCTGGGTGCACGAAAATTTTTAGTTCGGAGGGTTTTGCACATGGCCAAGTTTGGCGGTGCACTACGGCATAGGTAGATCGCTTGGTGGGGAGTTTTGTGAAACAATGAAATTCATGGTTTTTGAGGTGTAAGCGTTGGAAAGGCCTACAAATGTCCCCAAAAGAGTACTATAAAAGTATTGGTGCACGAAAGTTTTGAATTGGATGGAGTTTGCACTTGGGCAAGTTGGTCGGTGCACCGCGGCATAGCTAGATTTCTTAGTGGGGAGTTTTGTGAAAAAATGAAATCCGTGGTTTTTGAGATGTGAGGGTTGGAAAGGCCTACAAATGTCCCCAAATGAATACCATGAAATTCTAGGTGCATGAAAGTTTTGAGTTCGGAGGGGTTTGCACTAGGCCAAGGTTGTCGGTGCACTAGGGCATAGCTAGATGGCGTGGAAGGGAGTTTGGTGAAAAAATGAAATTCGTGATTTTTGAGATGTGAGGGTTGGAAAGGCCTACAAATGTCCCCAAATGAATGCCATGGAATTCTTGGTGCACGAAAGTTTTCAGTTCGGAGGGTTTTGCACTTGGCAAAGTTGGTCGGTGCACCGCGGCATAGCTTGATGGCTTGGTCGGGAGTTGTGTGAAAAAATGAAATTCGTGGTTTTTGAGATGTGAGGGTTTGAAAGGCCTACAAATGTCCCCAAATGAATACCATGAAATTCTTGGTGCACGAAAGTTTTGAGTTCGGAGGGTTTTGCACATGGCCAAAGTTGGCGGTGCACCACGACACAACTATATGACTTGGTGGGGAGTTTTGTGAAAAAATGAAATTCGTGATTTTTGAGATGTGAGCGTTGGAAAGGTCTACAAATGTCCCCAAAAGAGTACTGTAAAAGTCTTGGTGCACGAAAGTTTTAAATTGGAAGGGTTTTGCACATGGCCAATTTGGTCTGTGCATAGTGGCATTGCCATATGGCTTGGGGGGAGTTTTGTGAAAAAATGAAATTCGTGGAGGGTTGGAAAGGCCTACAAATGTCCCCAAATGAATACCATTAAATTCTTGGTGCACGAAAGTTTTGACTTTTGAGGGTTTTGCACATGGCCAAGGTTGGCGGTGCACCACGACATAGGAAGATGGCTTGGTGGGGAAATTTGTGAAAAAATGAAATTCGTGGTTTTTGAGATGTGAGGGTTGGAAAGGCCTACAAATGTCCCCAAATGAGTACTGTAAAAGTTTTGGTGCACGAAAGTTTTGAATTGGATGGAGTTTGCACTTGGCCAAATTAGTCGGTGCACCGCGGCATAACTAGATGGCTTGGTGGGGAGATTTGTGAAAAAATGAAATTCGTGGTTTTTGAGATGTGAAGGTTGGAAAGGCCTACAAATGTCCCCAAGTGAGTACTGTAAAACTTTTCGTGCACGATAGTTTTGAATTGGATGGAGTTTGCACTTGGCCAAGTTGGTCGGTGCACCGCGGCATAACTAGATGGCTTGGTGGGGAGTTCTGTGAAAAAATGAAATTCGTGGTTTTTGAGATGTGAGGGTTGGAAAGGCATACAAATGTCCCCAAATGAGTACTGTAAAAGTTTTGGTGCACGAAAGATTTGAATTGGATAGAGTTTGCACTTGGCCAAGTTGGTCGGTGCACCGCGGCATAACTAGATGGCTTGGTGGGGAGTTTTGTGAAAAAATGAAATTTGTGGTTTTTGAGATGTGAGGGTTGGAAAGGTCTACAAATGTCCCCAAATGAATACCATGAAAATCTTGGTGCACGAAAGTTTTGAGTTCGGACGGTTTTGCACATGGCCAACGTTGGCGGTGCACCACAACATAGGTGGCTTGCTAGAGAGTTTTGTGAAAAAATGAAATTCGTGATTTTTGAGATGTGAGGGTTGGAAAGGCCTACAAATGTCCGCAAATGAATACCATGAAAATCTTGGTGCACGAAAGTTTTGAGTTCGGCGGGTTTTGCACATGGCCAAGGTTGGCGGTGCACGACGGCATAGGTGGCTTGGTAGGGAGTTTTGTGAAAAATGAAATTCTTGATTTTTGAGATGTGAGAGTTGGAAAGGTCTACAAATGTCCCCAAATGAGTACTGTAAAAGTCTTGGTGCACGAAAGTTTTAAATTGGAAGGGTTTTGCACATGGCCAATTTGGCCGGTGCATAGTGGCATTGCCATATGGCTTGGGGGGAGTTTTGTGAAAAAATGAAATTCGTGGTTTTTGAGATGTGAGGGTTGAAAAGGCCTAGAAATATCTCCAAATGAATACCATGAAATTCTTGGTGCACAAAAGTTTTGAGTTCGGAGGGGTTTGCACATGGCTAGGTTGTCGGTGCACCACGCATAGCTTGATTACTTGGTGGGGAGTTTTGTGAAAAAATGAAATTCGTGATTTTTGAGATGTGAGGGTTGGAAAGGCCTACAAATGTCCGCAAATGAATACCATGAAAATCTTGGTGCACGAAAGTTTTGATTTCGGAGGGTTTTGCACATGGCCAGGTTGGCGGTGCACAACGGCATAGGTGGCTTGGTGGGGAGTTTTGTGAAAAATGAAATTCGTGATTTTTGAGATGTGAGCGTTGGAAAGGTCTACAAATGTCCCCAAATGAGTACTGTAAAAGTCTTGGTGTACGAAAGTTTTAAATTGGAAGGGTTTTGCACATGGCCAATTTGGTCGGTGCATAGTGGCATTGCCATATGGCTTGGGGGGAGTTTTGTGAAAAAATGAAATTCGTGGTTTTTGAGATGTGAGGGTTGAAAAGGCCTACAAATATCCCCAAATGAATACCATGAAATTCTTGGTGCACGAAAGTTTTGAGTTCGGAGGGATTTGCACATGGCTAGGTTGTCGGTGCACCACGCATAGCTTGATTACTTGGTGGGGAGTTTTGTGAAAAAATGAAATTCGTGATTTTTGAGATGTGAGGGTTGGAAAGGCCTACAAATGTCCGCAAATGAATACCATGAAATTCTTGGTGCACGAAAGTTTTGATTTCGGAGGGTTTTGCACATGGCCAGGTTGGCGGTGCACGACGGCATAGTTGGCTTGGTGGGGAGTTTTGTGAAAAATGAAATTCGTGATTTTTGAGATGTGAGCGTTGGAAAGGTCTACAAATGTCCCCAAATGAGTACTGTAAAAGTCTTGGTGCACGAAAGTTTTAAATTGGAAGGGTTTTGCACATGGCCAATTTGGTCGGTGCATAGTGGCATTGCCATATGGCTTGGGGGGAGTTTTGTGAAAAAATGAAATTCGTGGTTTTTGAGATGTGAGGGTTGGAAAGGTCTACAAATGTCCCCAAATGAGTACTGTAAAAGTCTTGGTGCATGAAAGTTTTAAATTGGAAGGGTTTTGCACATGGCCAATTTGGTCGGTGCATAGTGGCATTGCCATATGGCTTGGGGGGAGTTTTGTGAAAAAATGAAATTCGTGGTTTTTGAGATGTGAGGGTTGGAAAGGTCTACAAATGTCCCCAAATGAATACCATGAAAATCTTGGTGCACGAAAGTTTTGAGTTCGGACGGTTTTGCACATGGCCAACGTTGGCGGTGCACCACAACACAGGTGGCTTGCTAGGGAGTTTTGTGAAAAAATGAAATTCGTGATTTTTGAGATGTGAGGGTTGGAAAGGCCTACAAATGTCCGCAAATGAATACCATGAAAATCTTGGTGCACGAAAGTTTTGAGTTCGGAGGGTTTTGCACATGGCCAAGTTGGCGGTGCACGACGCATAAGTGGCTTGGTGGGGAGTTTTGTGAAAAATGAAATTCGTGATTTTTGAGATGTGAGCGTTGGAAAGGTCTACAACTGTCCCCAAATGAGTACTGTAAAAGTCTTAGTGCACGAAAGTTTTAAATTGGAAGGGTTTTGCACATGGCCAATTTGGTCGGTGCATAGTGGCATTGCCATATGGCTTAGGGGGAGTTTTGTGAAAAAATGAAATTCGTGGTTTTTGAGATGTGAGGGTTGAAAAGGCCTACAAATATCCCCAAATGAATACCATGAAATTCTTGGTGCACGAAAGTTTTGAGTTCGGAGGGGTTTGCACATGGCTACGTTGTCGGTGCACCACGCACAACTTGATTGCTTGGTGGGTAGTTTTGTGAAAAAATGAAATTCGTGGTTTTTGAGAAGTGAGGGTTGGAAAGGCCTACAAATGCCCCAAATGAAGACCATTAAATTCTTGGTGAATGAAAGTTTTGAGTTCGGCGGGTTTTGCACAGGGCCAAGGTTGGCGGTGCACCACGACATAACTAGATGGCTTGGTGGGGTGTTTTGTGAAAAAATGAAATTCGTGATTTTTGAGATGTGAGGATTGGAAAGGTCTACAATATCCCCAAATGAGTACTGTAAAAGTCTTGGTGCACGAAATTTTAAATTGGAAGGGTTTTGCACATGGCCAATTTGGTCGGTGCATAGTGGCATTGCCATATGGCTTGGGGGGAGTTTTGTGAAAAAATGAAATTCGTGGTTTTTGAGATGTGAGGGTTGGAAAGGTCTACAAATGTCCCCAAATGAGTACTGTAAAAGTCTTGGTGCATGAAAGTTTTAAATTGGAAGGGTTTTGCACATGGCCAATTTGGTCGGTGCATAGTGGCATTGCCATATGGCTTGGGGGGAGTTTTGTGAAAAAATGAAATTCGTGGTTTTTGAGATGTGAGGGTTGAAAAGGCCTACAAATATCCCCAAATGAATACCATGAAATTCTTGGTGCACGAAAGTTTTGAGTTCGGAGGGGTTTGCACATGGCTAGGTTGTGGGTGCACCACGCATAGCTTGATTGCTTGGTGGGGAGTTTTGTGAAAAAATGAAATTCGTGGTTTTTGAGATGTGAGTGTTGGAAAGGCCTACAAATATCCCCAAATGAAGACCATTAAATTCTTGATGAATGAAAGTTTTGAGTTCATAGGGTTTTGCACAGGGCCAAGGTTGGCGGTGCACCACAACATAACTAGATGGCTTGGTGGGGTGTTTTGTGAAAAAATGAAATTCGTGGTTTTTGAGATGTGAGGGTTGGAAAGGCCTAAAAATGTCCCCAAATGAAGACCATTAAGTTCTTGGTACACGAAAGTTTTTAGTTTGGAGGGTTTTGCACATGGCAAGCTTGTCGGTGCACCACGGCTAAATTTGATTGGTTGGTGGGGAGTTTTGTGAAAAAATGAAATTCGTGATTTTTGAGATGTGAGGGTTGGAAAGGCCTAAAAATGTCCCCAAATGAAGACCATTAAGTTCTTGGTGCACGAAAGTTTTGAGTTGGAGGGGTTTGCCCATGGCAAGCTTGTCGGTGCACCACGGCATAACTTGATTGGTTAGTGGGGAGTTTTGTGAAAAAATGAAATTCGTGGTTTTTGAGATGTGAAGGTTGGAAAGGCTTACAAATTTCCCCAAATGAAGACCATTAAATTCTTGATGCATGAAAGTTTTAAGTTCGGAGGGGTTTGCACACGGCAAGCTTGTCGTTGCACCACGGCATAACTTGATTGGTTGGTAGGGAGTTTTGTGAAAAAATGAAATTCGTGGTTTTTTAGATGTGAGGGTTGGAAAGGCTTACAAATTTCCCTTAATGAAGACCATGAAATTCTTGGTGCACGAAAGTTTTGGGTTCGGAGGGCTTTGCACACGGCCAAAGTTGGCGGTGCACCACGGCATAGCTAGATTGCTTGGTGGGGAGTTTTTTGAAAAAAGGAAATTCGAGGTTTTTGAGATGTGAGGGTTGGAAAGGCCTACAAATGTCCCCAAATGAAGACCATTAAATTGTTGGTGAATGAAAGTTTTGAGTTCGGAGGGTTTTGCACATGGCCAAGGTTGGCGGTGCACCACGACATAACTAGATGGTTTGGTGGGGTGTTTTGTGAAAAAAAGAAATTCGTGATTTTTAAGATGTGAGGGTTGGAAAGGCCTACAAATGTCCGCAAATGAATACCATGAAAATCTTGGTGCATGAAAGTTTTGAGTTCGGCGGGTTTTGCACATGGCCATAGTTGGCGGTGCACGACGGCACAAGTGGCTTGGTGGGGCGTTTTTGTGAAACAATGAAATTCGGGATTTTTGAGATGTGAGGGTTGGAAAGGGCTACAAATGTCCCGAAATGAATACCATGAAATTCTTGGTGCATGAAAGTTTTGAGTTCGGAGGGGTTTGCACATGGCAAGGTTGTCGGTGCACCCCGGCACAGCTTGATTGCTTGGTGGGGAGTTTTGTGAAAAAATGAAATTCGTGGTTTTTGAGATGTGAGGGTTGGAAAGGCCTAAAAATGTCCCCAAATGAAGACCATTAAGTTCTTGGTGCACGAAAGTTTTGAGTTTGGAGGGGTTTGCACATGACAAGCTTGTCGGTGCACCACGGCATAGCTAGATTGGTTGGTTGAGAATTTTTATGAAAAAATGAAATTCGTGGTTTTTGAGATGTGAGGGTTGGAAAGGCCTACAAATGTCCCCAAATGAATACCATGAAAATCTTGGTGCACGAAAGTTTTGAGTTCGGAGGGTTTTGCACATGGCCAAGATTGGCGGTGGACGACGGCATAGGTGGCTTGGTGGGGAGTTTTGTGAAAAAATGAAATTGGTGATTTTTGAGATATGAGGGTTGGAAAGGCCTACAAATGTCCCCAAATGAATACCATGAAATTCTTGGTGCACGAAAGTTTTGAGTTTGGAGGGTTTGTCACTTGGCCAAGTTGGTTGGTGCATAGTGGCAATGCCATATGGCTTGGGGTGAGTTTTGTGAAAAAATGAAATTCGTGGTTTTTGAGATGTGAGGGTTGAAAAGTCTTACAAATATCCCCAAATGAATACCATGAAATTCTTGGTGCACGAAAGTTTTGAGTTCGGAGGGGTTTGCACATGGCTAGGTTGTCGGTGCACCACACATAGCTTGATTACTTGGTGGGGAGTTTTGTGACAAAATGAAATTCGTAATTTTTGAGATGTGAGGGTTGGAAAGGTGTACAAATGTCCGCAAATGAATACCTTGAAAATCTTGGTGCACGAAAGTTTTGAGTTCGGAGGGTTTTGCACATGGCCAAGTTGACGGTGCACGACGGCATAGGTGACTTGGTGGGGAGTTTTGTGAAAAATGAAATTCGTGATTTTTGAGATGTGAGGATTGGAAAGGGCTACAAAGGTCCCCAAATGAATAGCATGAAATTCTTGGTGCATGAAAGTTTTGAGTTCGAAGGGATTTGCACATGGCAAGGTTGTCGGTGCACCCCGGCATAGCTTGATTGCTTGGTGGGGAGTTTTGTGAAAAAATGAAATTCGTGGTTTTTGAGATATGAGAGTTGGAAAGGCCTAAAAATGTCCCCAAATGAAGACCATTAAGTTCTTGGTGCACGAAAGTTTTGAGTTTGGAGGGGTTTGCACATGGCAAGCTTGTCGGTGCACCACGACATAACTTGATTGGTTGGTGAGGAGTTTTGTGAAAAAATGAAATTCGTGGTTTTTGAGATGTGAGGGTTGGAAAGGCTTACAAATTTCCCCAAATGAAGACCATTAAATTCTTGGTGCACGAAAGTTTTGAGTTCGGAGGGGTTTGCACATGGCCACAATTGGCGGTGCACCACGGCATCGCTAGATGGCTTGGTGGGGAGTTTTGTTAAAAAATGAAATTCGTGATTTTTGAGATGTGAGGGTTGGAAAGGCCTACAAATGTCCGCAAATGAATACCATGAAAATCTTGGTGCACGAAAGTTTTGAGTTCGGAGGGTTTTGCACTTGGCCAAATTGGTCGGTGCACTGCGGCATAGCTAGATGGCTAGTTCGGGAGTTTTGTGAAAAAATGAAATTCGTGGTTTTTGAGATGTGAGGGTTGGAAAGGCCTACAAATGTCCCCAAATGAATACCATGAAAATCTTGGTACACGAAAGTTTTGAGTTCGGAGGGTTTTGCACATGGCCAAGGTTGGCGGTGCACCACGGCATAGGTGGCTTGGTGGGGTGTTTTGTGAAAAAAATGAAATTCATGGTTTTTGAGATGTGAGGGTTGGAAATGCCTACAAATGTCCCCAAATGAATACCATGAAATTCTTGGTACACGATAGTTTTGAGTTCGGATGGGTTTGCACATGGCCAAGGTTGTCGGTGCACCACGGTATAACTAGATTGGTTGGTTAGAAATTTTTATGAAAAAATGAAATTCGTGGTTTTTGAGATGTGAGGGTTGGAAAGGCCTACAAATGTCCCTAAATGAATACCATGAATATCTTGGTGCACGAAAGTTTTGAGTTCGGAGGGTTTTCCACATGGCCAACGTTGGCAGTGCACCACGGCAGAGGTGGCTTGGTGGGGAGTTTTGTGAAAAAATGAAATTCGTGATTTTTGAGATATGACGGTTGGAAAGGCCTACAAATGTCCGCAAATGAATACCATGAAAATCTTGGTGCACGAAAGTTTTGAGTTCAGAGGGTTTTGCACTTAGCCAAGTTGGTCGGTGCACTGCGGCATAGCTAGATGGCTTGTTGGGGAGTTTTGTGAAAAAATGAAATTCGTGGTTTTTGAGATGTGAGGGTTGGAAAGGCCTACAAATGTCCCCAAATGAATACCATGAAAATCTTGGTGCACGAAGGTTTGGAGTTCGGAGTGTTTTGCACATGGCCAAGGTTGGCGGTGCACCACGGCATAGGTGGCTTGGTGGGGTGTTTTGTGAAAAAAATGAAATTCGTGATTTTTGAGATGTGAGGGTTGAAAAGGGCTACAAATGTCTCGAAATGAATACCATGAAATTGTTGGTGCATGAAAGTTTTGAGTTCGGAGGGGTTTGCACATGGCAAGGTTGTCGGTGCACCACAACATAACTTGATTGGTTTGTGGGGAGTTTTGTGAAAAAATGAAATTCGTGGTTTTTGAGATGTGAGGGTTGGAAAGGCTTACAAATTTCACCAAATGAAGACCATTAAATTCTTGGTGCATGAAAGTTTTGAGTTCGGAGGGGTTTGCACATGGCCAAAGTTGGCGGTGCACCACGGCATAGCTAGATTGCTTTGTAGGGAGTTTTTTGAAAAAATGAAATTCGTGGTTTTAGAGATGTAAGGGTTGGAAAGGGCTACAAATGTCCGCAAATGAATACCATGAAAATCTTGGTGCACGAAAGTTTTGAGTTCGGAGGGTTTTGCACTTGGCCAAATTGGTCGGTGCACTGCGGCATAGCTAGATGGCTAGTTCGGGAGTTTTGTGAAAAAATGAAATTCGTGGTTTTTGAGATGTGAGGGCTGGAAAGGCCTACAAATGTCCCCAAATGAATACCATGAAAATCTTGGTACACGAAAGTTTTCAGTTCGGAGGGTTTTGCACATGGCCAAGGTTGGCGGTGCACCACGGCATAGGTGGCTTGGTGGGGTGTTTTGTGAAAAAAATGAAATTCATGGTTTTTGAGATGTGAGGGTTGGAAATGCCTACAAATGTCCCCAAATGAATACCATGAAATTCTTGGTGCACGATAGTTTTGAGTTCGGAGGGGTTTGCACATGGCCAAGGTTGTCGGTGCACCACGGCATAACTAGATTGGTTGGTTAGGAATTTTTATGAAAAAATGAAATTCGTGGTTTTTGAGATGTGAGGGTTGGAAAGGCCTACAAATGTCCCTAAATGAATACCATGAATATCTTGGTGCACGAAAGTTTTGAGTTCGGAGGGTTTTGCACATGGCCAAGGTTGGCAGTGCACCACGGCAGAGGTGGCTTGGTGGGGAGTTTTGTGAAAAAATGAAATTCGTGATTTTTGAGATATGACGGTTGGAAAGGCCTACAAATGTCCGCAAATGAATACCATGAAAATCTTGGTGCACGAAAGTTTTGAGTTCGGAGGGTTTTGCACTTAGCCAAGTTGGTCGGTGCACTGCGGCATAGCTAGATGGCTTGTTGGGGAGTTTTGTGAAAAAATGAAATTCGTGGTTTTTGAGATGTGAGGGTTGGAAAGGCCTACAAATGTCCCCAAATGAATACCATGAAAATCTTGGTGCACGAAGGTTTGGAGTTCGGAGTGTTTTGCACATGGCCAAGGTTGGCGGTGCACCACGGCATAGGTGGCTTGGTGGGGTGTTTTGTGAAAAAAATGAAATTCGTGATTTTTGAGATGTGAGGGTTGGAAAGGCCTACAAATGTCCCCAAATGAATACCATGAAAATCTGGGTGCACGAAAATTTTTAGTTCGGAGGGTTTTGCACATGGCCAAGGTTGGCGGTGCACCACGGCATAGGTAGATCGCTTGGTGGGGAGTTTTGTGAAACAATGAAATTCATGGTTTTTGAGGTGTAAGCGTTGGAAAGGCCTACAAATGTCCCCAAAAGAGTACTATAAAAGTATTGGTGCACGAAAGTTTTGAATTGGATGGAGTTTGCACTTGGGCAAGTTGGTCGGTGCACCGCGGCATAGCTAGATTTCTTAGTGGGGAGTTTTGTGAAAAAATGAAATCCGTGGTTTTTGAGATGTGAGGGTTGGAAAGGCCTACAAATGTCCCCAAATGAATACCATGAAATTCTAGGTGCATGAAAGTTTTGAGTTCGGAGGGGTTTGCACTAGGCCAAGGTTGTCGGTGCACTAGGGCATAGCTAGATGGCGTGGAAGGGAGTTTGGTGAAAAAATGAAATTCGTGATTTTTGAGATGTGAGGGTTGGAAAGGCCTACAAATGTCCCCAAATGAATGCCATGGAATTCTTGGTGCACGAAAGTTTTCAGTTCGGAGGGTTTTGCACTTGGCAAAGTTGGTCGGTGCACCGCGGCATAGCTTGATGGCTTGGTCGGGAGTTGTGTGAAAAAATGAAATTCGTGGTTTTTGAGATGTGAGGGTTTGAAAGGCCTACAAATGTCCCCAAATGAATACCATGAAATTCTTGGTGCACGAAAGTTTTGAGTTCGGAGGGTTTTGCACATGGCCAAAGTTGGCGGTGCACCACGACACAACTATATGACTTGGTGGGGAGTTTTGTGAAAAAATGAAATTCGTGATTTTTGAGATGTGAGCGTTGGAAAGGTCTACAAATGTCCCCAAAAGAGTACTGTAAAAGTCTTGGTGCACGAAAGTTTTAAATTGGAAGGGTTTTGCACATGGCCAATTTGGTCTGTGCATAGTGGCATTGCCATATGGCTTGGGGGGAGTTTTGTGAAAAAATGAAATTCGTGGAGGGTTGGAAAGGCCTACAAATGTCCCCAAATGAATACCATTAAATTCTTGGTGCACGAAAGTTTTGACTTTTGAGGGTTTTGCACATGGCCAAGGTTGGCGGTGCACCACGACATAGGAAGATGGCTTGGTGGGGAAATTTGTGAAAAAATGAAATTTGTGGTTTTTGAGATGTGAGGGTTGGAAAGGCCTACAAATGTCCCCAAATGAGTACTGTAAAAGTTTTGGTGCACGAAAGTTTTGAATTGGATGGAGTTTGCACTTGGCCAAATTAGTCGGTGCACCGCGGCATAACTAGATGGCTTGGTGGGGAGTTTTGTGAAAAAATGAAATTCGTGGTTTTTGAGATGTGAAGGTTGGAAAGGCCTACAAATGTCCCCAAATGAGTACTGTAAAACTTTTCGTGCACGATAGTTTTGAATTGGATGGAGTTTGCACTTGGCCAAGTTGGTCGGTGCACCGCGGCATAACTAGATGGCTTGGTGGGGAGTTCTGTGAAAAAATGAAATTCGTGGTTTTTGAGATGTGAGGGTTGGAAAGGCATACAAATGTCCCCAAATGAGTACTGTAAAAGTTTTGGTGCACGAAAGATTTGAATTGGATAGAGTTTGCACTTGGCCAAGTTGGACGGTGCACCGCGGCATAACTAGATCGCTTGGTGGGGAGTTTTGTGAAAAAATGAAATTTGTGGTTTTTGAGATGTGAGGGTTGGAAAGGTCTACAAATGTCCCCAAATGAATACCATGAAAATCTTGGTGCACGAAAGTTTTGAGTTCGGACGGTTTTGCACATGGCCAACGTTGGCGGTGCACCACAACATAGGTGGCTTGCTAGAGAGTTTTGTGAAAAAATGAAATTCGTGATTTTTGAGATGTGAGGGTTGGAAAGGCCTACAAATGTCCGCAAATGAATACCATGAAAATCTTGGTGCACGAAAGTTTTGAGTTCGGCGGGTTTTGCACATGGCCAAGGTTGGCGGTGCACGACGGCATAGGTGGCTTGGTAGGGAGTTTTGTGAAAAATGAAATTCTTGATTTTTGAGATGTGAGAGTTGGAAAGGTCTACAAATGTCCCCAAATGAGTACTGTAAAATTCTTGGTGCACGAAAGTTTTAAATTGGAAGGGTTTTGCACATGGCCAATTTGGCCGGTGCATAGTGGCATTGCCATATGGCTTGGGGGGAGTTTTGTGAAAAAATGAAATTCGTGGTTTTTGAGATGTGAGGGTTGAAAAGGCCTACAAATATCTCCAAATGAATACCATGAAATTCTTGGTGCACAAAAGTTTTGAGTTCGGAGGGGTTTGCACATGGCTAGGTTGTCGGTGCACCACGCATAGCTTGATTACTTGGTGGGGAGTTTTGTGAAAAAATGAAATTCGTGATTTTTGAGATGTGAGGGTTGGAAAGGCCTAAAAATGTCCGCAAATGAATACCATGAAAATCTTGGTGCACGAAAGTTTTGATTTCGGAGGGTTTTGCACATGGCCAGGTTGGCGGTGCACGACGGCATAGTTGGCTTGGTGGGGAGTTTTGTGAAAAATGAAATTCGTGATTTTTGAGATGTGAGCGTTGGAAAGGTCTACAAATGTCCCCAAATGAGTACTGTAAAAGTCTTGGTGGACGAAAGTTTTAAATTGGAAGGGTTTTGCACATGGCCAATTTGGTCGGTGCATAGTGGCATTGCCATATGGCTTGGGGGGAGTTTTGTGAAAAATTGAAATTCGTGGTTTTTGAGATGTGAGGGTTGGAAAGGTCTACAAATGTCCCCAAATGAGTACTGTAAAAGTCTTGGTGCATGAAAGTTTTAAATTGGAAGGGTTTTGCACATGGCCAATTTGGTCGGTGCATAGTGGCATTGCCATATGGCTTGGGGGGAGTTTTGTGAAAAAATGAAATTCGTGGTTTTTGAGATGTGAGGGTTGGAAAGGTCTACAAATGTCCCCAAATGAATACCATGAAAATCTTGGTGCACGAAAGTTTTGAGTTCGGACGGTTTTGCACATGGCCAACGTTGGCGGTGCACCACAACACAGGTGGCTTGCTAGGGAGTTTTGTGAAAAAATGAAATTCGTGATTTTTGAGATGTGAGGGTTGGAAAGGCCTACAAATGTCCGCAAATGAATACCATGAAAATCTTGGTGCACGAAAGTTTTGAGTTCGGAGGGTTTTGCACATGGCCAAGTTGGCGGTGCACGACGCATAAGTGGCTTGGTGGGGAGTTTTGTGAAAAATGAAATTCGTGATTTTTGAGATGTGAGCGTTGGAAAGGTCTACAAATGTCCCCAAATGAGTACTGTAAAAGTCTTAGTGCACGAAAGTTTTAAATTGGAAGGGTTTTGCACATGGCCAATTTGGTCGGTGCATAGTGGCATTGCCATATGGCTTAGGGGGAGTTTTGTGAAAAAATGAAATTCGTGGTTTTTGAGATGTGAGGGTTGAAAAGGCCTACAAATATCCCCAAATGAATACCATGAAATTCTTGGTGCACGAAAGTTTTGAGTTCGGAGGGGTTTGCACATGGCTACGTTGTCGGTGCACCACGCACAGCTTGATTGCTTGGTGGGTAGTTTTGTGAAAAAATGAAATTCGTGGTTTTTGAGAAGTGAGGGTTGGAAAGGCCTACAAATGCCCCAAATGAAGACCATTAAATTCTTGGTGAATGAAAGTTTTGAGTTCGGCGGGTTTTGCACAGGGCCAAGGTTGGCGGTGCACCACGACATAACTAGATGGCTTGGTGGGGTGTTTTGTGAAAAAATGAAATTCGTGATTTTTGAGATGTGAGGATTGGAAAGGTCTACAATATCCCCAAATGAGTACTGTAAAAGTCTTGGTGCACGAAATTTTAAATTGGAAGGGTTTTGCACATGGCCAATTTGGTCGGTGCATAGTGGCATTGCCATATGGCTTGGGGGGAGTTTTGTGAAAAAATGAAATTCGTGGTTTTTGAGATGTGAGGGTTGGAAAGGTCTACAAATGTCCCCAAATGAGTACTGTAAAAGTCTTGGTGCATGAAAGTTTTAAATTGGAAGGGTTTTGCACATGGCCAATTTGGTCGGTGCATAGTGGCATTGCCATATGGCTTGGGGGGAGTTTTGTGAAAAAATGAAATTCGTGGTTTTTGAGATGTGAGGGTTGAAAAGGCCTACAAATATCCCCAAATGAATACCATGAAATTCTTGGTGCACGAAAGTTTTGAGTTCGGAGGGGTTTGCACATGGCTAGGTTGTGGGTGCACCACGCATAGCTTGATTGCTTGGTGGGGAGTTTTGTGAAAAAATGAAATTCGTGGTTTTTGAGATGTGAGTGTTGGAAAGGCCTACAAATATCCCCAAATGAAGACCATTAAATTCTTGATGAATGAAAGTTTTGAGTTCATAGGGTTTTGCACAGGGCCAAGGTTGGCGGTGCACCACAACATAACTAGATGGCTTGGTGGGGTGTTTTGTGAAAAAATGAAATTCGTGGTTTTTGAGATGTGAGGGTTGGAAAGGCCTAAAAATGTCCCCAAATGAAGACCATTAAGTTCTTGGTACACGAAAGTTTTTAGTTTGGAGGGGTTTGCACATGGCAAGCTTGTCGGTGCACCACGGCTAAATTTGATTGGTTGGTGGGGAGTTTTGTGAAAAAATGAAATTCGTGATTTTTGAGATGTGAGGGTTGGAAAGGCCTAAAAATGTCCCCAAATGAAGACCATTAAGTTCTTGGTGCACGAAAGTTTTGAGTTGGAGGGGTTTGCCCATGGCAAGCTTGTCGGTGCACCACGGCATAACTTGATTGGTTAGTGGGGAGTTTTGTGAAAAAATGAAATTCGTGGTTTTTGAGATGTGAAGGTTGGAAAGGCTTACAAATTTCCCCAAATGAAGACCATTAAATTCTTGATGCATGAAAGTTTTAAGTTCGGAGGGGTTTGCACACGGCAAGCTTGTCGTTGCACCACGGCATAACTTGATTGGTTGGTAGGGAGTTTTGTGAAAAAATGAAATTCGTGGTTTTTTAGATGTGAGGGTTGGAAAGGCTTACAAATTTCCCTTAATGAAGACCATGAAATTCTTGGTGCACGAAAGTTTTGGGTTCGGAGGGCTTTGCACACGGCCAAAGTTGGCGGTGCACCACGGCATAGCTAGATTGCTTGGTGGGGAGTTTTTTGAAAAAAGGAAATTCGAGGTTTTTGAGATGTGAGGGTTGGAAAGGCCTACAAATGTCCCCAAATGAAGACCATTAAATTCTTGGTGAATGAAAGTTTTGAGTTCGGAGGGTTTTGCACATGGCCAAGGTTGGCGGTGCACCACGACATAACTAGATGGTTTGGTGGGGTGTTTTGTGAAAAAAAGAAATTCGTGATTTTTAAGATGTGAGGGTTGGAAAGGCCTACAAATGTCCGCAAATGAATACCATGAAAATCTTGGTGCATGAAAGTTTTGAGTTCGGCGGGTTTTGCACATGGCCATAGTTGGCGGTGCACGACGGCACAAGTGGCTTGGTGGGGCGTTTTTGTGAAACAATGAAATTCGTGATTTTTGAGATGTGAGGGTTGGAAAGGGCTACAAATGTCCCGAAATGAATACCATGAAATTCTTGGTGCATGAAAGTTTTGAGTTCGGAGGGGTTTGCACATGGCAAGGTTGTCGGTGCACCCCGGCACAGCTTGATTGCTTGGTGGGGAGTTTTGTGAAAAAATGAAATTCGTGGTTTTTGAGATGTGAGGGTTGGAAAGGCCTAAAAATGTCCCCAAATGAAGACCATTAAGTTCTTGGTGCACGAAAGTTTTGAGTTTGGAGGGGTTTGCACATGACAAGCTTGTCGGTGCACCACGGCATAGCTAGATTGGTTGGTTGAGAATTTTTATGAAAAAATGAAATTCGTGGTTTTTGAGATGTGAGGGTTGGAAAGGCCTACAAATGTCCCCAAATGAATACCATGAAAATCTTGGTGCACGAAAGTTTTGAGTTCGGAGGGTTTTGCACATGGCCAAGATTGGCGGTGGACGACGGCATAGGTGGCTTGGTGGGGAGTTTTGTGAAAAAATGAAATTGGTGATTTTTGAGATATGAGGGTTGGAAAGGCCTACAAATGTCCCCAAATGAATACCATGAAATTCTTGGTGCACGAAAGTTTTGAGTTTGGAGGGTTTGTCACTTGGCCAAGTTGGTTGGTGCATAGTGGCAATGCCATATGGCTTGGGGTGAGTTTTGTGAAAAAATGAAATTCGTGGTTTTTGAGATGTGAGGGTTGAAAAGGCTTACAAATATCCCCAAATGAATACCATGAAATTCTTGGTGCACGAAAGTTTTGAGTTCGGAGGGGTTTGCACATGGCTAGGTTGTCGGTGCACCACACATAGCTTGATTACTTGGTGGGGAGTTTTGTGACAAAATGAAATTCGTAATTTTTGAGATGTGAGGGTTGGAAAGGTGTACAAATGTCCGCAAATGAATACCTTGAAAATCTTGGTGCACGAAAGTTTTGAGTTCGGAGGGTTTTGCACATGGCCAAGTTGACGGTGCACGACGGCATAGGTGGCTTGGTGGGAGTTTTGTGAAAAATGAAATTCGTGATTTTTGAGATGTGAGGATTGGAAAGGGCTACAAAGGTCCCCAAATGAATACCATGAAATTCTTGGTGCATGAAAGTTTTGAGTTCGAAGGGATTTGCACATGGCAAGGTTGTCGGTGCACCCCGGCATAGCTTGATTGCTTGGTGGGGAGTTTTGTGAAAAAATGAAATTCGTGGTTTTTGAGATATGAGAGTTGGAAAGGCCTAAAAATGTCCCCAAATGAAGACCATTAAGTTCTTGGTGCACGAAAGTTTTGAGTTTGGAGGGGTTTGCACATGGCAAGCTTGTCGGTGCACCACGACATAACTTGATTGATTGGTGAGGAGTTTTGTGAAAAAATGAAATTCGTGGTTTTTGAGATGTGAGGGTTGGAAAGGCTTACAAATTTCCCCAAATGAAGACCATTAAATTCTTGGTGCACGAAAGTTTTGAGTTCGGAGGGGTTTGCACATGGCCACAATTGGCGGTGCACCACGGCATCGCTAGATGGCTTGGTGGGGAGTTTTGTTAAAAAATGAAATTCGTGATTTTTGAGATGTGAGGGTTGGAAAGGCCTACAAATGTCCGCAAATGAATACCATGAAAATCTTGGTGCACGAAAGTTTTGAGTTCGGAGGGTTTTGCACTTGGCCAAATTGGTCGGTGCACCATGGTATAGATAGATGGCTTGGTGGGGATTTTTGTGAAAAAATGAAATTCGTGGTTTTTGAGATGTGAGGGTTGTAAAGGCCTACAAATGTCCCCAAATGAGTACTGTGAAAGTCTTGGTGCACGAAAGTTTTGAGTTTGGAGGGTTTTGCTCATGGCCAAGGTAGGCGGTGCACCATGTCATAGCTAGATGGCTTGGTGGGGAGTTTTCTGAAAAAATGAAAGTCGTGGTTTTTGAGATGTGAGGGTTGGAAAGGCCTACAAATGTCCCCAAATGAGACTGTAAAAGTCATGGTGCACGAAAGTTTTGAATTGGATGGAGTTTGCACTTGGCCAAGTTGGTCGGTGCACCGCGACATAGCTGGATGGCTTGGTGGGGAGTTTTGTGAAAAAATGAAATTTGTGGTTTTTGAGATGTGAGGGTTGGAAAGCCCTAAAAATATCCCCAATTGAATACCATGAAAATCTTGGTGCACGAAAGTGTTGAGTTCAGAGCGTTTTGCACATGGCCAAGGTTGGCGGTGCACCACGGCATAGGTAGATGGCTTGGTGGGGAGTTTTGTGAAAAATGAAATTCGTGATTTTTGAGATTTGAGGGTTGGAAAGGCCTACAAATGTCCCCAAATGAATACCATGAAATTCCTGGTGCACGAAAGTTTTGGGTTCGGAGGGCTTTGCACATGGCCAAAGTTGGCGGTGCACCACGGCATAGCTAGATTGCTTGGTGGGGAGTGTTTTGAAAAAATGAAATTCGTGGTTTTTGAGATGTGAGGGTTGGAAGGGCCTACAAATGTCCCCAAATGAATACCATTAAATTCTTGGTGCACGAAAGTTTTGAGTTGGGAGGGTTTTGCACATGGCCAAAGTTGGCGGTGCACCACGGCATAGCTAGATGGCTTGGTGGGGAGTTTTGTTAAAAAATGAAATTCGTGATTTTTGAGATGTGAGGGTTGGAAAGGCCTACAAATGTCCGTAAATCAATACCATGAAAATCTTGGTGCACGAAAGTTTTGAGTTCGGAGGGTTTTGCTCATGGCCAAGGTAGGTGGTGCACCATGTCATAGCTAGATGGCTTGGTGGGGAGTTTTCTGAAAAAATGAAATTCGTGGTTTTTGAGATGTGAGGGTTGGAAAGGCCTACAAATGTCCCCAAATGAGACTGTAAAAGTCGTGGTGCACGAAAGTTTTGAATTGGATGGAGTTTGCACTTGGCCAAGTTGGTCGGTGCACCGCGACATAGCTGGATGGCTTGGTGGGGAGTTTTGTGAAAAAATGAAATTTGTGGTTTTTGAGATGTGAGGGTTGGAAAGCCCTAAAAATATCCCCAATTGAATACCATGAAAATCTTGGTGCACGAAAGTGTTGAGTTCAGAGCGTTTTGCACATGGCCAAGGTTGGCGGTGCACCACGGCATAGGTAGATGGCTTGGTGGGGAGTTTTGTGAAAAATGAAATTCGTGATTTTTGAGATTTGAGGGTTGGAAAGGCCTACAAATGTCCCCAAATGAATACCATGAAATTCCTGGTGCACGAAAGTTTTGGGTTCGGAGGGCTTTGCACATGGCGAAAGTTGGCGGTGCACCACGGCATAGCTAGATTGCTTGGTGGGGAGTGTTTTGAAAAAATGAAATTCGTGGTTTTTGAGATGTGAGGGTTGGAAGGGCCTACAAATGTCCCCAAATGAATACCATTAAATTCTTGGTGCACGAAAGTTTTGAGTTGGGAGGGTTTTGCACATGGCCAAAGTTGGCGGTGCACCACGTCATAGCTAGATGGCTTGGTGGGGAGTTTTGTTAAAAAATGAAATTCGTGATTTTTGAGATGTGAGGGTTGGAAAGGCCTACAAATGTCCGTAAATCAATACCATGAAAATCTTGGTGCACGAAAGTTTTGAGTTCGGAGGGTTTTGCACTTGGCCAAGTTGGTCGGTGCACTGCGGCATAGCTAGATGGCTTGTTGGGGAGTTTTGTGAAAAAATGAAATTCGTGGTTTTTGAGATGTGAGGGTTGGAAAGGCCTACAAATGTCCCCAAATGAATACCATGAAAATCTTGGTGCACGAAACTTTTGAGTTCGGAGGGTTTGCACATGGCCAAGGTTGGCGGTGCACCACGACATAGGTGGCTTGGTGGGGAGTTTTGTGAAAAAAAATGAAATTCCTAGTTTTTGAGATGTGAGGGTTGGAAAGGCCTACAAATGTCCCCAAATGAATACCATGAAATTCTTGGTGCACGAAAGTTTTGAGTTCGGAGGGGTTTGCACATGGCAAGCTTGTCGGTGCACCACGGCATAACTTGATTGGTTGGTGGGGAGTTTTGTGGAAAAATGAAATTCGTGGTTTTTGAGATGTGAGGGTTGGAAAGGCTTACAAATTTCCCCAAATGAAGACCATTAAATTCTTGGTGCATGAAAGTTATGAGTTCGGAGGGGTTTGCACATGGCAAGCTTGTCGGTGCACCACGGCATAACTTGATTGATTGGTGGGGAGTTTTGTGAAAAAACGAAATTCGTGGTTTTTGAGATGTGAGGGTTGGAAAGGCCTACAAATGTCCCCAAATGAATAGCATCAAAATCTTGGTGCATGAAAGTTTTGAGTTCGGAGGATTTTGCACATGCCCAAGGTTGGCGGTGCACCACGGCAGGGGTGGCTTGGTGGGGAGTTTTGTGAAAAAAAATGAAATTCGTGGTTTTTGAGATGTGAGGGTTGTAAAGGCCTACAAATGTACCCAAATGAGTACTGTGAAAGTCTTGGTGCACGAAAGTTTTGAGTTTGGAGGGTTTTGCTCATGGCCAAGGTAGGCGGTGCACCACGGCATAGGTAGATGGCTTGGTGGGGAGTTTTGTGAAAAATGAAATTCGTGATTTTTGAGATTTGAGGGTTGGAAAGGCCTACAAATGTCCCCAAATGAATACCATGAAATTCCTGGTGCACGAAAGTTTTGGGTTCGGAGGGCTTTGCACATGGCCAAAGTTGGCGGTGCACCACGGCATAGCTAGATTGCTTGGTGGGGAGTGTTTTGAAAAAATGAAATTCATGGTTTTTGAGATGTGAGGGTTGGAAGGGCCTACAAATGTCCCCAAATGAATACCATTAAATTCTTGGTGCACAAAAGTTTTGAGTTGGGAGGGTTTTGCACATGGCCAAAGTTGGCGGTGCACCACGGCATAGCTAGATGGCTTGGTGGGGAGTTTTGTTAAAAAATGAAATTCGTGATTTTTGAGATGTGAGGGTTGGAAAGGCCTACAAATGTCTGTAAATCAATACCATAAAAATCTTGGTGCACGAAAGTTTTGAGTTCGGAGGGTTTTGCACTTGGCCAAGTTGGTCGGTGCACTGCGGCATAGCTAGATGGCTTGTTGGGGAGTTTTGTGAAAAAATGAAATTCGTGGTTTTTGAGATGTGAGGGTTGGAAAGGCCTACAAATGTCCCCAAATGAATACCATGAAAATCTTGGTGCACGAAACTTTTGAGTTCGGAGGGTTTGCACATGGCCAAGGTTGGCGGTGCACCACGACATAGGTGGCTTGGTGGGGAGTTTTGTGAAAAAAAATGAAATTCCTGGTTTTTGAGATGTGAGGGTTGGAAAGGCCTACAAATGTCCCCAAATGAATACCATGAAATTCTTGGTGCACGAAAGTTTTGAGTTCGGAGGGGTTTGCACATGGCAAGCTTGTCGGTGCACCACGACATAACTTGATTGGTTGGTGGGGAGTTTTGTGGAAAAATGAAATTCGTGGTTTTTGAGATGTGAGGGTTGGAAAGGCTTACAAATTTCCCCAAATGAAGACCATTAAATTCTTGGTGCATGAAAGTTTTGAGTTCGGAGGGGTTTCACATGGCAAGCTTGTCGGTGCACCACGGCATAACTTGATTGATTGGTGGGGAGTTTTGTGAAAAAATGAAATTCGTGGTTTTTGAGATGTGAGGGTTGGAAAGGCCTACAAATGTCCCCAAATGAAGACCATTAAATTCTTGGTGCATGAAAGTTTTGAGTTCGGAGGGTTTTGCACATGGCCAAGGTTGGTGGTGCACCACGGCATAACTAGATGGCTTGGTGGGGAGTTTTGTGAAAAAATGAAATTCGTGGTTTTTGAGATGTGAGGGTTGTAAAGGCCTACAAATGTCCAAAAATGAATACCATGAAATTCTTGGTGCACGAAAGTTTTGAATTGGATGGAGTTTGCACTTGGCCAAGTTGGTCGGTGCACCGCGACTAGATAACTTGGTTCCAAAATTTGTCAAATTTAAGACCTTGGCCAAACTGAATGAAATTTGGTGGGGAGGTTCCTGATATTGTTTAGTAGGGGACTGGAAAAAATGAGGTCGAAATTCGTAGTCTACATGTGCTTTTCTATTTTCCCCGATTTTATACATACCCGCTAAGTAAAAAATATAAAAAAATAGTTCCCCTTCTAGAAAAATTATGAAATTTGGTGAACAAGGAGATACTATTTTTCTAAGAATTACTGCAAAAATAGCATCAAATTTCGAAGTGTAGCTCGAGATATGGACTTATGTCTGCTCAAAAAAAGTGTATCTACTTGTACAAATTTGCCTTTTGCATATTAACCTCTTATAGGGGGGAGTGCTCCTTGAGCCGGCCAGCTCCACACTGGCAGGTTTTAAAGGGAGCTTGATGAGGCCTCCCCCCTCACATGCTGCGTGCGTTAGCATGTTTCTCATGGCACAATTAGCCTCTTCATAGTTGTTGAGCTTTTTTAAACCAACACACGGTCGTCACTGATCGTTGGTCAGCTCGGCAGCTAGTCCCTCGGATATTGTGGAAAATTATTTTCATGCCTAGCGATGCTTGACTCTGCATCACTTGATGTTTCCATTTGCTTGCTTTCCCATGGTAGGTGGGGGGTGCACCACGGTATAGCTAGATGGCTTGGTGGGGAGTTTCGTGAAAAAATGAAATTCGTGGTTTTTGAGATGTGAGGGTTGGAAAGGCCTACAAATGTCCCCAAATGAGTACTTTGAAAGTCTTGGTGCACGAAAGTTTTGAGTTCGGAGGGTTTTGCACATGGCCAAGGTTGGCGGTGCACCATGGTATAGATAGATGGCTTGGTGGGGATTTTTGTGAAAAAATGAAATTCGTGGTTTTTGAGATGTGAGGGTTGTAAAGGCCTACAAATGTCCCCAAATGAGTACTGTGAAAGTCTTGGTGCACGAAAGTTTTGAGTTTGGAGGGTTTTGCTCATGGCCAAGGTAGGCGGTGCACCATGTCATAGCTAGATGGCTTGGTGGGGAGTTTTCTGAAAAAATGAAAGTCGTGGTTTTTGAGATGTGAGGGTTGGAAAGGCCTACAAATGTCCCCAAATGAGACTGTAAAAGTCGTGGTGCACGAAAGTTTTGAATTGGATGGAGTTTGCACTTGGCCAAGTTGGTCGGTGCACCGCGACACAGCTGGATGGCTTGGTGGGGAGTTTTGTGAAAAAATGAAATTTGTGGTTTTTGAGATGTGAGGGTTGGAAAGCCCTAAAAATATCCCCAATTGAATACCATGAAAATCTTGGTGCACGAAAGTGTTGAGTTCAGAGCGTTTTGCACATGGCCAAGGTTGGCGGTGCACCACGGCATAGGTAGATGGCTTGGTGGGGAGTTTTGTGAAAAATGAAATTCGTGATTTTTGAGATTTGAGGGTTGGAAAGGCCTACAAATGTCCCCAAATGAATACCATGAAATTCCTGGTGCACGAAAGTTTTGGGTTCGGAGGGCTTTGCACATGGCCAAAGTTGGCGGTGCACCACGGCATAGCTAGATTGCTTGGTGGGGAGTGTTTTGAAAAAATGAAATTCGTGGTTTTTGAGATGTGAGGGTTGGAAGGGCCTACAAATGTCCCCAAATGAATACCATTAAATTCTTGGTGCACGAAAGTTTTGAGTTGGGAGGGTTTTGCACATGGCCAAAGTTGGCGGTGCACCACGGCATAGCTAGATTGCTTGGTGGGGAGTTTTTTGAAAAAATGAAATTCGTGGTTTTTGAGATGTGAGGGTTGGAAAGGCCTACAAATGTCCCCAAATGAATACCATTAAATTCTTGGTGCACGAAAGTTTTGAGTTCGGAGGGGTTTGCACATGGCCAAAGTTGGCGGTGCACCACGGCATAGCTAGATGGCTTGGTGGGGAGTTTTGTTAAAAAATGAAGTTCATGATTTTTGAGATGTGAGGGTTGGAAAGGCCTACAAATGTCCCCAAATGAATACCATGAAAATCTTGGTGCACGAAAGTTTTGTGTTCGGAGGGTTGTGCACATGGTCATGGTTGGCGGTGCACCACGACATAGGTAGATGGCTTGGTGGGGAGTTTTGTGAAAAAATGAAATTCCTGGTTTTTGAGATGTGAGGGTTGGAAAGGCCTACAAATGTCCCCAAATGAATACCATGAAATTCTTGGTGCACGAAAGTTTTGGGTTCGGAGGGGTTTGCACATGGCCAAAGTTGGCGGTGCACAACGGCATAGGTGGCGTAGTGGGGAGTTTTGTGACAAAATGAAATTCGTTATTTTTGAGATGTGAGGGTTGGAAAGGGCTACAAATGTCCCCAAATGAATACCATGAAATTCTTGGTGCACGAAAGTTTTGAGTTCGGAAGGGTTTGCACACGGGTAGTTTGTCGGTGTACCACGGCATAGCTTGATTGCTTGGTGGGGAGTTTTGTGATGAAATGAAATTCGTGCTTTTTGAGATGTGAGGGTTGGAAAGGCCTAGAAATATCCCCAAATGAATACCATGAAATTCTTGGTGCACGAAAGTTTCGGGTTCGGAGGGGTTTGCACATGGCCAAAGTTGGCGGTGCACCATGACATAGCTAGATTGCTTAGTGGGGAGTTTTTTGAAAAAATGAAATTCGTGGTTTTTGAGATGTGAGGGTTGGAAAGGCCTACAAATGTCCCTAAATGAATACCATTAAATTCTTGGTGCACGAAAGTTTTGTGTTCAAAGGGGTTTGCACATGGCCAAGGTTGTCGGTGCACCACGGCATAGCTGGATGGCTTGGTGGGAGGAGTTTTGTGAAAAACTAAAATTCGTGGTTTTTGAGATGTGAGGGTTGTAAAGGCCTACAAATGTCCCCAAATGAATACCATGAAATTCTTGGTGCACAAAAGTTTTGAATTGGATGGAGTTTGCACTTGGCCAAGTTGTTCGGTGCACTTCGACTAGATAGCTTGGTTACAAAATTTGTCAAATTTTAGACCTTGGCCAAACTGAATGAAATTTGGTGGGGATGTTCCTGATATTGTTTAGTAGTGGACTGGAAAAAATGAGGTCGAAATTCAGAGTCTACACGTGCTTTTCTATTTTCCCCGATTTTACACATACCCGCTAAGTAAAAAATATAAAAAAAATAGTTCCCCTTCTAGAAAAATTATGAAATTTGGTGAACAAGGAGATACTATTTTTCTAAGAATTACTGCAAAAAATGGCATAACTGTATGGCTTGGTTGGGAGTTTTGTGAAAAAATGAAATTCGTGGTTTTTGAGACGTGATGGTTGGAAAGGCCTACAAATGTCCCCAAATGAATACCATGAAATTCTTGGTGCACAAAAGTTTTGAGTTCGGAGGGGTTTGCACATGGCCAAGGTTGTCGGTGTACCACGGCATAGCTAGACTGCTTGGTGGGGAGTTTTGTGAAAAAATGAAATTTGTGGTTTTTGAGATGTGAGGGTTGGAAAGGCCTACAAATGTCCCCAAATCAATACCATGAAAATCTTGGTGCACGAATGTTTTGTATTCGGAGGGTTGTGCACATGGCCAAGGTTGGCGGTGCAACACGGCAAAGGTAGATGGCTTGGTGAGGAGTTTTGTGAAAAAATGAAATTCGTGTTTTTTGAGATCTGAGGGTTGGAAAGGCCTACAAATGTCCCCAAATAAGTACTGTAAAAGTCTTGGTGCACGAACTTTTGAATTGGATGGTGTTTGCACTTGGCCAAGTTGATTGGTGCACCGCTGCACAGCTAGATGGCTTGGTGGGGAGTTTTGTGAAAAAATGAAATTCGTGGTTTTTGAGACGTGACGGTTGGAAAGGCCTACAAATGTCCCCAAATGAATACCATGAAATTCTTGGTGCACGAAAGTTTTGAGTTCGGAGGGGTTTGCACATGGCCAAGGTTGTCGGTGCACCACGGCATAGCTAGACTGCTTGGTGGGGAGTTTTGTGAAAAAATGAAATTTGTTGTTTTTGAGATGAGAGGGTGGGAAAGGACAAAGAATGTCCCCAAATGAATACCATGAAAATCTTGGTGCACAAAAGTTTTGAGTTCGGAGGGTTGTGCAGATGGCCAAGGTTGGCGGTGCACCACGGCATAGGTAGATGGCTTGGTGGGGAGTTTTGTGAAAAAATGAAATCTATGGTTCTTGCGATGTGAGGGTTGGAAAGGCCTACAAATGTCCCACAATGAGTACTGTAAAAGTCTTGGTGCACAAAAGTTTTGAATTGGATGGAGTTTGGACTTGGCCATGTTGGTGGGTGCACCGCGGCATAGCTATATGGCTTGGTGGGGAGTTTTGTGAAAAAATGAAATTCGTGGTTTTTGAGACGTGATGGTTGGAAAGGCCTACAAATGTCCCCAAATGAATACCATGAAATTCTTGGTGCACGAAAGTTTTGAGTTTGGAGGGTTTGCACATGGCCAAGGTTGTCGGTGCACCACGGCATAGCTAGACTGCTTGGTGGGGAGTTTTGTGAAAAAATGAAATTCGTGGTTTTTGAGATGTGAGGGTTGGAAAGGCCTACAAATGTCCCCAAATGAATACCATGAAATTTTTGGTGCACAAAAGTTTTGGGTTCGGAGGGGTTTGCACATGGCCAAAGTTGGCGGTGCACCACGGCATAGCTAGATTGCTTGGTGTGGAGTTTTTTGAAAAAAATGAAAGTCGTGGTTTTTGAGATGTGAGGATTGGAAAGGCCTAAAAATGTCCCCAAATGAATACCGTTAAATTCTTGGTGCACGAAAGTTTTGAGTTCGGAGGGTTTTGCACATGGCCAAGGTTGGCGGTGCACCACGGTATAGGTACATGGCTTGGTGGGGAGTTTTGTGAAAAAATGAAATTCGTGGTTTTTGAGATGTGAGGGTTTGAAAGGCCTACAATTATCCCCAAATGAATACCATGAAAATCTTGGTGCACGAAAGTTTTGAGTTCAGAGTGTTTTGCACATGGCCAAGGTTGGCGGTGCACCACGGCATAGGTAGATGGCTTGGTGGGGAGTTTTGTGAAAAATGAAATTCGTGATTTTTGAGATGTGAGGGTTGGAAAGGCCTACAAATGTCCCCAAATGAATACCATAAAATTCTTGGTGCACGAAAGTTTTGGGTTCGGAGGGTTTTGCACATGGCCAAAGTTGGCGGTGCACCACTGCATAGCTAGATTGCTTGGTCTGGAGTTTTTTGAAAAAAATGAAATTCGTGGTTTTTGAGATGTGAGGGTTGGAAAGGCCTACAAATGTCCCCAAATGAATACCATTAAATTCTTGGTGCACGAAAGTTTTGAGTTCGGAGGGTTTTGCACATGGCCAAGGTTGGCGGTGCACCACGGCATAGGTAGATGGCTTGGTGGGGAGTTTTGTGAAAAATGAAATTCGTGATTTTTGAGATGTGAGGGTTGGAAAGGCCTACAAATGTCCCCAAATGAATACCATAAAATTCTTGGTGCACGAAAGTTTTGGGTTCGGAGGGTTTTGCACATGGCCAAAGTTGGCGGTGCACCATGGTATAGCTAGATTGCTTGGTGTGGAGTTTTTTGAAAAAAATGAAATTCGTGGTTTTTGAGATGTGAGGGTTGGAAAGGACTACAAATGTCCCCAAATGAGTACCGTAAAAGTCTTGGTGCACGAAAGTTTTAAATTGGATGGAGTGTGCACTTGGCCAAGTTGGTCGGTGCACCACGGCATAGCTAGATGGCTTGGTGGGGAGTTTTGTGAAAAAATGAAATTCGTGGTTTTTGAGATGTGAGGGTTGGAAAGGTCTACAAATGTCCCCAAATGAATACCATGAAAATCTTGGTGCACGAAAGTTTTGAATTCGGAGGGTTTTGCACATGGCCAAGGTTGGCGGTGCACCACAGCCGAGGTGGCTTGGTGGGGAGTTTTGTGAAAAAATGAAATTCGTGATTTTTGAGATGTGAGGGTTGGAAAGGGTTACAAATGTCCCCAAATGAATACCATGAAATTCTTGGTGCACGAAAGTTTTGAGTTCGGAAGGGTTTGCACATGGCCAAGGTTGTCGGTGCACCACGGCAAAGCTAGATGGCTTGGTGGGGAGTTTTGTGAAAAAATAAAATTCGAGATTTTTGAGATGTGAGGGTTGGAAAGGTCTACAAATGTGCCCAAATGAATACCATGAAAATCTTGGTGCACGAAAGTTTTGTGTTCGGAGGGTTGTGCACATGGTCATGGTTGGCGGTGCACCACGGCATAGGTAGATGGCTTGGTGGGGAGTTTTGTGAAAAAATGAAATTCGTAGTTTTTGAGATATGAGGGTTGGAAAGGCCTACAAATGTCCCCAAATGAATACCATGAAATTCTTGGTGCACGAAAGTTTTGGGTTCGGAGGGGTTTGCACATGGCCAAAGTTGGCGGTGCACAACGGCATAGGTGGCGTAGTGGGGAGTTTTGTGACAAAATGAAATTCGTTATTTTTGAGATGTGAGGGTTGGAAAGGGCTACAAATGTCCCCAAATGAATACCATGAAATTCTTGGTGCACGAAAGTTTTGAGTTCGGAAGGGTTTGCACACGGCTAGTTTGTCGGTGTACCACGGCATAGCTTGATTGCTTGGTGGGGAGTTTTGTGATGAAATGAAATTCGTGCTTTTTGAGATGTGAGGGTTGGAAAGGCCTAGAAATATCCCCAAATGAATACCATGAAATTCTTGGTGCACGAAAGTTTCGGGTTCGGAGGGGTTTGCACATGGCCAAAGTTGGCGGTGCACCATGACATAGCTAGATTGCTTGGTGGGGAGTTTTTTGAAAAAATGAAATTCGTGGTTTTTGAGATGTGAGGGTTGGAAAGGCCTACAAATGTCCCTAAATGAATACCATTAAATTCTTGGTGCACGAAAGTTTTGTGTTCAAAGGGGTTTGCACATGGCCAAGGTTGTCGGTGCACCACGGCATAGCTGGATGGCTTGGTGGGAGGAGTTTTGTGAAAAACTAAAATTCGTGGTTTTTGAGATGTGAGGGTTGTAAAGGCCTACAAATGTCCCCAAATGAATACCATGAAATTCTTGGTGCACAAAAGTTTTGAATTGGATGGAGTTTGCACTTGGCCAAGTTGTTCGGTGCACTTCGACTAGATAGCTTGGTTACAAAATTTGTCAAATTTTAGACCTTGGCCAAACTGAATGAAATTTGGTGGGGATGTTCCTGATATTGTTTAGTAGTGGACTGGAAAAAATGAGGTCGAAATTCAGAGTCTACACGTGCTTTTCTATTTTCCCCGATTTTACACATACCTGCTAAGTAAAAAATATAAAAAAAATAGTTCCCCTTCTAGAAAAATTATGAAATTTGGTGAACAAGGAGATACTATTTTTCTAAGAATTACTGCAAAAAATGGCATAACTGTATGGCTTGGTTGGGAGTTTTGTGAAAAAATGAAATTCGTGGTTTTTGAGACGTGATGGTTGGAAAGGCCTACAAATGTCCCCAAATGAATACCATGAAATTCTTGGTGCACAAAAGTTTTGAGTTCGGAGGGGTTTGCACATGGCCAAGGTTGTCGGTGTACCACGGCATAGCTAGACTGCTTGGTGGGGAGTTTTGTGAAAAAATGAAATTTGTGGTTTTTGAGATGTGAGGGTTGGAAAGGCCTACAAATGTCCCCAAATGAATACCATGAAAATCTTGGTGCACGAATGTTTTGTATTCGGAGGGTTGTGCACATGGCCAAGGTTGGCGGTGCAACACGGCAAAGGTAGATGGCTTGGTGAGGAGTTTTGTGAAAAAATGAAATTCGTGGTTTTTGAGATCTGAGGGTTGGAAAGGCCTACAAATGTCCCCAAATAAGTACTGTAAAAGTCTTGGTGCACGAACTTTTGAATTGGATGGTGTTTGCACTTGGCCAAGTTGATTGGTGCACCGCTGCACAGCTAGATGGCTTGGTGGGGAGTTTTGTGAAAAAATGAAATTCGTGGTTTTTGAGACGTGACGGTTGGAAAGGCCTACAAATGTCCCCAAATGAATACCATGAAATTCTTGGTGCACGAAAGTTTTGAGTTCGGAGGGGTTTGCACATGGCCAAGGTTGTCGGTGCACCACGGCATAGCTAGACTGCTTGGTGGGGAGTTTTGTGAAAAAATGAAATTTGTTGTTTTTGAGATGAGAGGGTGGGAAAGGACAAAGAATGTCCCCAAATGAATACCATGAAAATCTTGGTGCACAAAAGTTTTGAGTTCGGAGGGTTGTGCAGATGGCCAAGGTTGGCGGTGCACCACGGCATAGGTAGATGGCTTGGTGGGGAGTTTTGTGAAAAAATGAAATCTATGGTTCTTGCGATGTGAGGGTTGGAAAGGCCTACAAATGTCCCACAATGAGTACTGTAAAAGTCTTGGTGCACAAAAGTTTTGAATTGGATGGAGTTTGGACTTGGCCATGTTGGTGGGTGCACCGCGGCATAACTATATGGCTTGGTGGGGAGTTTTGTGAAAAAATGAAATTCGTGGTTTTTGAGACGTGATGGTTGGAAAGGCCTACAAATGTCCCCAAATGAATACCATGAAATTCTTGGTGCACGAAAGTTTTGAGTTTGGAGGGTTTGCACATGGCCAAGGTTGTCGGTGCACCACGGCATAGCTAGACTGCTTGGTGGGGAGTTTTGTGAAAAAATGAAATTCGTGGTTTTTGAGATGTGAGGGTTGGAAAGGCCTACAAATGTCCCCAAATGAATACCATGAAATTTTTGGTGCACAAAAGTTTTGGGTTCGGAGGGGTTTGCACATGGCCAAAGTTGGCGGTGCACCACGGCATAGCTAGATTGCTTGGTGTGGAGTTTTTTGAAAAAAATGAAAGTCGTGGTTTTTGAGATGTGAGGATTGGAAAGGCCTAAAAATGTCCCCAAATGAATACCGTTAAATTCTTGGTGCACGAAAGTTTTGAGTTCGGAGGGTTTTGCACATGGCCAAGGTTGGCGGTGCACCACGGTATAGGTACATGGCTTGGTGGGGAGTTTTGTGAAAAAATGAAATTCGTGGTTTTTGAGATGTGAGGGTTTGAAAGGCCTACAATTATCCCCAAATGAATACCATGAAAATCTTGGTGCACGAAAGTTTTGAGTTCAGAGTGTTTTGCACATGGCCAAGGTTGGCGGTGCACCACGGCATAGGTAGATGGCTTGGTGGGGAGTTTTGTGAAAAATGAAATTCGTGATTTTTGAGATGTGAGGGTTGGAAAGGCCTACAAATGTCCCCAAATGAATACCATAAAATTCTTGGTGCACGAAAGTTTTGGGTTCGGAGGGTTTTGCACATGGCCAAAGTTGGCGGTGCACCACGGCATAGCTAGATTGCTTGGTGTGGAGTTTTTTGAAAAAAATGAAATTCGTGGTTTTTGAGATGTGAGGGTTGGAAAGGCCTACAAATGTCCCCAAATGAATACCATTAAATTCTTGGTGCACGAAAGTTTTGAGTTCGGAGGGTTTTGCACATGGCCAAGGTTGGCGGTGCACCACGGCATAGGTAGATGGCTTGGTGGGGAGTTTTGTGAAAAATGAAATTCGTGATTTTTGAGATGTGAGGGTTGGAAAGGCCTACAAATGTCCCCAAATGAATACCATAAAATTCTTGGTGCACGAAAGTTTTGGGTTCGGAGGGTTTTGCACATGGCCAAAGTTGGCGGTGCACCACGGCATAGCTAGATTGCTTGGTGTGGAGTTTTTTGAAAAAAATGAAATTCGTGGTTTTTGAGATGTGAGGGTTGGAAAGGACTACAAATGTCCCCAAATGAGTACCGTAAAAGTCTTGGTGCACGAAAGTTTTAAATTGGATGGAGTTTGCACTTGGCCAAGTTGGTCGGTGCACCACGGCATAGCTAGATGGCTTGGTGGGGAGTTTTGTGAAAAAATGAAATTCGTGGTTTTTGAGATGTGAGGGTTGGAAAGGTCTACAAATGTCCCCAAATGAATACCATGAAAATCTTGGTGCACGAAAGTTTTGAATTCGGAGGGTTTTGCACATGGCCAAGGTTGGCGGTGCACCACAGCAGAGGTGGCTTGGTGGGGAGTTTTGTGAAAAAATGAAATTCGTGATTTTTGAGATGTGAGGGTTGGAAAGGGTTACAAATGTCCCCAAATGAATACCATGAAATTCTTGGTGCACGAAAGTTTTGAGTTCGGAAGGGTTTGCACATGGCCAAGGTTGTCGGTGCACCACGGCAAAGCTAGATGGCTTGGTGGGGAGTTTTGTGAAAAAATAAAATTCGAGATTTTAGAGATGTGAGGGTTGGAAAGGTCTACAAATGTGCCCAAATGAATACCATGAAAATCTTGGTGCACGAAAGTTTTGTGTTCGGAGGGTTGTGCACATGGTCATGGTTGGCGGTGCACCACGGCATAGGTAGATGGCTTGGTGGGGAGTTTTGTGAAAAAATGAAATTCGTAGTTTTTGAGATATGAGGGTTGGAAAGGCCTACAAATGTCCCCAAATGAGTACTGTAAAAGTCTTGGTGCACGAAACTTTTGAATTGGATAGAGTTTGCACTTGGCTAAGTTTGTCGGTGCACCGCGGCATAGCTAGATGGCTTGATGGGGAGTGTTGTGAAAAAAATGAAATTTTTGGAGGGTTGGAAAGGCCTACAAATGTCCCCAAATGAATACCATGAAATTCTTGGTGCACGAAAGTTTTGAGTTCGGAGGGGTTTGGACATGGCCAAGGTTGTCGGTGCACCACGTCATAGCTAGACTGCTTGGTGGGGAGTTGTGTGAAAAAATGAAATTCGTGGTTTTTGAGATGTGAGGGTTGGAAAGGCCTACAAATGTCCCCAAATGAGTACTGTAAAAGTCTTGGTGCACGTAAGTTTTGAATTGGATGGAGTTTGCACTTGGCCATGTTGGTGGGTGCACCGCGACATAGCTGTATGGCTTGGTGGGGAGTTTTGTGAAAAAATGAAATTCGTGGTTTTTAAGACGTGATGGTTGGAAAGGCCTACAAATGTCCCCAAATGAATACCATGAAATTCTTGGTGCACAAAAGTTTTGAGTTCGGAGGGGTTTGCACATGGCCAAGGTTGTCGGTGTACCACGGCAAAGCTAGACTGCTTGGTGGGGAGTTTTGTGAAAAAATGAAATTTGTGGTTTTTGAGATGTGAGGGTTGGAAAGGCCTACAAATGTCCCCAAATGAATACCATGAAAATCTTGGTGCACGAGTGTTTTGTATTCGGAGGGTTGTGCACATGGCCAAGGTTGGCGGTGCAACACGGCAAAGGTAGATGGCTTGGTGAGGAGTTTTGTGAAAAAATGAAATTCGTGGTTTTTGAGATCTGAGGGTTGGAAAGGCCTACAAATGTCCCCAAATGAGTACTGTAAAAGTCTTGGTGCACGAACTTTTGAATTGGATGGTGTTTGCACTTGGCCAAGTTGATTGGTGCACCGCTGCACAGCTAGATGGCTTGGTGGGGAGTTTTGTGAAAAAATGAAATTCGTGGTTTTTGAGACGTGACGGTTGGAAAGGCCTACAAATGTCCCCAAATGAATACCATGAAATTCTTGGTGCACGAAAGTTTTGAGTTCGGAGGGGTTTGCACATGGCCAAGGTTGTCGGTGCACCACGCATAGCTAGATTGCCTGGTGGAGAGTTTTGTGAAAAAATGAAATTCGTGGTTTTTGAGATGTGAGAGTTGGAAAGGCCTACAAATGTCCCCAGATGAATACCATGAAAATCTTGGTGCACGAATGTTTTGTATTCGGAGGGTTGTGCACATGGCCAAGGTTGGCGGTGCACCACGGCATAGGTAGATGGCTTGGTGGGGAGTTTTGTGAAAAAATGAAATTCGTTGTTTTTGAGATGTGAGGGTTGGAAAGGCCTACAAATGTCCCCAAATGAGTACTGTAAAAGTCTTGGTGCACGTAAGTTTTGAATTGGATGGAGGTCGGACTTGGCCAAGTTGGTCGGTGCACCGTGGCATAGCTAGATGGCTTGGTGGGGAGTTTTGTGAAAAAATGAAATTCGTGGAGGGTTGGAAAGGCCTACAAATGTCCCCAAATGAATACCATGAAATTCTTGGTGCACGAAAGTTTTGAGTTCGGAGGGGTTTGCACATGGCAGAGGTTGTAGGTGCACCACGGCATAGCTAGATTGCTTGATGGGGAGTTTGGTCAAAAAATTAAATTCGTGGTTTTTAAGATGTGAGGGTTGGAAAGGCCTACAAATGTCCCCAAATGAATACCATGAAAATCTTGGTGCACGAAAGTTTTCAGTTCGGAGGGTTGTGCACATGGCCAACGTTGGCGGTGCACCACGACATAGGTAGATGGCTTAGTGGGGAGTTTTGTGAAAAAATGAAATTCGTGGTTCTTGCGATGTGAGGGTTGGAAAGGCCTACAAATGTCCCCTAATGAATACCATGAAATTCTTGGTGCACGAAAGTTTTGAGTTCGGAGGGGTTTGCACATGGCAAACGTTGTCGGTGCACCACGGCAAAGCTGGATTGCTTGGTGGGAAGTTTTGTGAAAAAATGAAATTCGTGGTTTTTGAGATGTGAGGGTTGGAAAGGCCTACAAATGTCCCCAACTGAATACAATTAAATTCTTGGTGCACGAAAGTTTTGAGTTCGGATGGTTTTGCACATGGCCAAGGTTGGCAGTGCAGCACAGCATAGCTAGTGGCTTGGTGGGGGTTTTGTGAAAAAATGAAATTCGTGATTTTTGAGATGTGAGGGTTGGAAAGGTCTACAAATGTCCCCAAATGAATACCATGAAAATCTTGGTGCACGAAAGTTTTGTGTTCGGAGGGTTGTGCACATGGCCAAGGTTGGCAGTGCACCACGACACAGGTAGTTGGCTTGGTGGGGAGTTTTGTGAAAAAATAAAATTCGTGGTTCTTGCGATGTGAGGGTTGGAAAGGCCTACAAATGTCCCCTAATGAATACCGTGAAATTCTTGGTGCACGAAAGTTTTGAGTTCGGAGGGGTTTGCACATGGCCAACGTTGTCGGTGCACCACGGCATAGCTGGATTGCTTGGTGGGAAGTTTTGTGAAAAAATGAAATTCGTGGTTTTTGAGATGTGAGGGTTGGAAAGGCCTACAAATGTCCCCAACTAAATACAATTAAATTCTTGGTGCACGAAAGTTTTGAGTTCGGAGGGTTTTGCACATGGCCAAGGTTGGCGGTGCACCACAGCATAGCTAGATGGCTTGGTGGGGAGTTTTGTGAAAAAATGAAATTCGTGATTTTTGAGATGTGAGGGTTGGAAAGGTCTACAAATGTCCCCAAATGAATACCATGAAAATCTTGGTGCACGAAAGTTTTGTGTTCGGAGGGGTTTGCACATGGCCAAGGTTGTTGGTGCACCACGGCATAGCTAGATTGCTTGGTAGGGAGTTTTGGGAAAAAATGAAATTCGTGGTTTTTGAGATGTGAGGGTTAGAAAGGCCTACAAATGTCCCCTAATGAGTACTGTAAAAGTCTTGGTGCACGAATGTTTTGAGTTCGGAGGGGTTTGCACATGGCCAAGGTTGTCGATGCACCACGACATAGCTAGATTTCATGGGGAGTTTTGTGAAAAAATGAAATTCTTGATTTTTGAGATGTGAGGGTTGGAAAGGTCTACAAATGTCCCCGAAGGCCAACACAATAGGATCAGAATCCTGTGGTGTTATCCCATGCTAATGTATCCAGAGCGTAGACTTGCTTTGAACAGTCTAATTTCGTCAAAGTAACAGCACCGGAGGCACGACCCAGCCAGTTAAGGCCAGGAGCGCATCGTCTTCAGAAGGGACGAGCAAACCAGTTAAGGCCCCGCTAGAACTCCGAATACTACGGACTCTTGGGTTGTTGGAAACAAGGGGAGGCCCCGCTAGAACTCCGAATACTACGGACTCTTGGGTTGTTGGAAGCAAGGGGAGGTCCCGCTAGAACTCGGAATACTACGGACTCTTGGGTTGTTAGAAGCAATGGGAGGCCCCGCTAGAACTCCGAATACTACGGACTCTTGGGTTGTTGGAAGTAAGGGGAGGCCCCGCTAGAACTCCGAATACTACAGACTCTTGGGTTGTTGGCAATGACAACTTGGGGTGATGATGCTAGAAAGGAGTGAACTAGGCCAAACTGCGAACAAGGCAACTTGGGGGGATGATGCTGGAAAAGAGTGAACCAGGCCAAACTGCGAACAAGGCAACTTGGGGGGTTGATGCTGGAAAAGAGTCAACTAGACCGAACTGCGAACAAGGCAACTTGGGGGGATGATGCTGGAAAATAGTGAACTAGGTCGAACTACGAACAAGGCAACTTGGGGGGATGATGCTGGAAAAGAGTGAACTAGGCCGAACTGCGCCCAAGGCAACTTGGGGGGATGACACTGGAAAAGAGTGAACTTGGCCAAACTGCGAAGAAGGAAACTTTGAGGAAAGCTGGAAACGAGGGAGACTTAGCCGAACTGCGAAGAAGGCAGGCTTTTGGGAAGTTGGAAACGACTGAAGCGAATACTGAACTCCAAATATGACCGACCTTTGGGTTGTCGGCTTCCTCGGAAGCGATATGAAACTCCAAATACGACCGACTCTTGGGTTGTTGGAAATAATGGGAGGCCACGCGAGAACTCCGAATACTATGGACTCTTGGGTTGTTGGAAGCAAGGGGAGGCCCCGCTAGAACTCCGAATACTACGAACTCTTGGGTGGTTCGAAGCAAGGGGAGGTCCCGCTAGAACTCCGAATACTACGGACTCTTGGGTTGTTGGAAGCAAGGGGAGGCCCCGCTAGAACTCCGAATACTACGGACTCTTGGGTTGTTGGAAGCAAGGGGAGGCCCCGCTAGAACTCTGAATTAAATTTAATTTAAAAACCCTCTATCTTTGTTTATCTTAATCCCCTATATTTTTTATTTTATTTGACTAACCGTTTTGTATAGGTTTTATAAGAACTAACTTGTTAAAAATCAATTTTGTGTTCGTTGGGAGACGACTTTGGGTTACTTTACCCCTTCTATTTTCTTGACTACTATCTTAGCAATACTGAAGTTGCTATAGTTTAGTAGTATTAATTTGAACACATCAACAACAACGTTATAAGTAGGCCACTATCCTACCATCGAAAGTTGATAGGGCAGAAATTTGAATGATGTGTCGCTGGCACAAAGGCCGTGCGATCCGACGAGTTATCATGAATCATCAAAGCAACAGGCAGAGCCTACGTCGACCTTTTATCTAATAAATGCATCCCTTCTAGAAGTCGGGGTTTGTTGCACGTATTAGCTCTAGAATTACTACGGTTATCCGAGTAGTAGATACCATCTAACAAACTATAACTGATTTAATGAGCCATTCGCAGTTTTACACTCTCAATTAGTTCATACTTACACATGCATGGCTTAATCTTTGAGACAAGCATATGACTACTGGCAGGATCAACCAGGTAGCATTCGTAGCTGACAACCAAGCACAAACCACACCATTAGCATGAAGGGCAAGGTGTCATTTGTCATACAAATTCAATGGCATCCCATTCTTTCCGACCTCGCACTTGACACAGGTGATCAGACCCAACTTCCACACCACCCACGGGGGAAAAGATATATGTCCAACGTGACTTGCAGAACATCTCTCTTTTCCAACGTCATCCCTCCAAGTTGCCTTCTTCACAGTTCGGCTAAGCTTCGCTCTTTTCCAACTTCATCCCCGCAAGTTGCCTTCACGCAGTTTGGCCAAGTTCACTCTTTTCCAGCGTCACCCTCCTAAGTTGCCTTGTTCGCAGTTCGGCCTAGTTCACTCTTTTCCAACATCATCCCCCCAAGTTTCCTTGTTCGCAGTTCGGTCTAGTTCACTCTTTTCCAGCATCATCCCCCCACGTTGCTTTATTCGCAGTTTGGCCTAGTTCACTCTTTTCCAGCATCATCCCCCAAGTTGCCTTGTTCGCAATTTGGCCTAGTTCACTCTTTTCCAGCATCATCCCCCTAAGTTGTCGTTGCCAACAACCCAAGAGTCCGTAGTATTCAGAGTTCTAGTGGGGCCTCCCCTTGCTTCCAACAACCCAAGAGTCTGTAGTATTCGGAGTTCTAGCGGGGCCTCCCCTTGCTTCCAACAACCCAAGAGTCCATAGTATTCAGAGTTCTCGCGTGGCCTCCCATTGTTTCCAACAACCCAAGAGTCGGTCGTATTTGGAGTTTCATATCGCTTCCCAGGAAGCCGACAACCCAAAGGTCGGTCGTATTTGGAGTTCAGTACTCGCTTCCGTCGGTTCCAACTTCCTAAAAGCCTGCCTTCTTCGTAGTTCGGCTAAGTCTCCCTCGTTTCCAACTTTCCTCTAAGTTTCCTTCTTCGCCGTTTGGCCAAGTTCACTCTTTTCCAGTGTCATCCCCCCAAGTTGCCTTGGGCGCAGTTCGGCCTAGTTCACTCTTTTCCAGCATCATCCCCCCAAGTTGCCTTGTTCGTAGTTCGACCTAGGAGTAAAAGGCATAAAACAAGTGTACCTATGTACCTTTGGTCTCCTTTGTTTTTAGCACACTTTGGCCACATTTTGGAGACATATGAGACACATTCTTTGCCTCCTTTTGTGCAAGAACGAAATTAGCCTTGCACACACCATAGTTAGCTCTTTTGTCTCTCATTTTTTGTAACCTTATTTGACCTAGTCTCTGGAAGCTAGGGTTAAGTTTTTGTAGAGACATCCTTAGGTATCTTTTATTTGCTTAGAGGCCCCTAAACTCATCTATATAAGGGGTGCTCCTAGACATGTAAAAGGGTTGAACATTTTGAAGTAAAAACACTCTTGTGTCTCAACCATTTGTGAGAGTTTCCTCCCTTGGGAGTGAAACTTTTAAGCCTTATCTTGCATAGCAAGTGGCGGCACACATCCACTCATCTTCAAGGTTGCCATGGCTTCTAGCCTAGCCTTGTAGTGGCGTGCTTCTCACATTTTTACCATTTCTTTCCTTTCCATTTTATGTTTTCTTCTTCCTTTAATTGTTCTTGGTTTTTTATGGTTTATGTGCTTTCCATTTCCTTTTTGTTTTGAATCAATCCATCATCTTCTTCTCTTGAGCTTTGTGAAAGGAACCTTCACATCTAGATAGCATGCTATCTTAATGTCTAGTGGGGATTTCACTTAGTTTTCTTAATCAACTCACACCATATTCAATAATCTTAAAAAGGAACAAGATAATCCTTCATCATTAGTAGGCTGGAAAGCTGGGGACCCTGCGACATCAGATGTTTCCTTGGCCTTTCCCTTTTGAGTGGGATCGACTTCAATCTTTTGCCTTAGGCCAGAATTCTCTTATCGCAAGGCTTCCATCTCATCAGCACTACCCTTCTTCAAGTCAGCCAACTCCTGTTGCATCTTGGCATGACCGTCTAGGATGGCGGACTGGTCCGAGGTGATGTTTGCACGTCCGGGATGTGTGTGGTGGGCAAGGTGGCGGCAGGGGTGGGAGTCGTAGTATTTCCTGGGAGGGTGGAGTGGAAGTGAGTAGGATGGGTTGAGAGGATGGGAGTTTGTTGGGTGCTGGTGAAGGTGTGCGGGGTAGGATTGTACTCGCTTTCCTCTTCAGTAGGCTGGAAAGCTGGGGACCCTACGGCATCAGATGTTTCCTTGGCCTTTCCCTTTTGACTGGGATCAGCTTCAATCTTTGGCCTTAGGCGAGAATTCTCCTGTTGCAGTGCTTCCATCTCATCAGCACTGCGCTTCTTCAAGTCAGCAAGCTCCTATTGCATCTTGGCTTGATCGTCTAGGATGGCGGACAGGTCCAGGGTGATGTTAGCAGGTCCTGAGGGGGCCTGCCTCAACTTTCTTGTTAACTCTTGCTTTGTTGCGGGTAGAAACCATTTTTGGAGAAAGCAGGTGGTAACGTACTATCTCGTGCCCCACGGTGGGCGCCAATTGTTCCTGCAGAGAACAAACGAGATATGCCAAACACAAGTATTACGTTATCCTAGTCCACCATCTTCTTAGTAGACTTCTTCCCAGTTGATATATATCGCTTATGGGTATCTCGGTGTGATCGGTTTGGACCCGGGAGGGGTTACCTACAGAAGGGACTCTGAAGTTTAAGTTAGCGAAATCTCTCAAAAAGTCAAATTTGGTGATTAGGGAAGTAATGAATGTGTACCTTTAATTTGTGGGGTCCATGCATATTTATAGATTATTAATTATGTCTGGCCACGTCATAGGCTGGGCCCTTGTTTGGGCTGTAGGTGTGCTTGGGCCCTAGCCTAGGCCCTTACTTCGATTATTGTGGGCTTGGTGAATCTCATTGAAACATTTTGTTTTTCCAAGTCCTTGGTTAGTTTCGTGGAGTTATCGGCCTTGGTCGGTTACCCTTTAGCGGTTTAGGCCGCTATTGTTGTTTTGGTTTGCTTGATCAATGTCGCTTCTTAGCGGTTTAGTCCGGGTACCCTAGCATGTGTATGGTAATTGTTATTATTCGGCTAGGCCGACTAGGTGTGGTACATTCACCATTTCAAAACTAACAATTGGTATCATAGCAAGGTTCTTGAAAGGTATTCAAGTTTGATAAAAAATATTTTCAAATGGTTGAAAGTAAACTCCCTTTTGCTAAAGGTGCCTCTATTCATAGACCACCTATGTTTTATGGCCTAAACTATCAGTTTTGGAAAATAAGGATGCAAATTTTCATTGAATCTATAGACAAGGGAATTTGGGATGCAATAGTTAATGGAATATATACTCCTAAATGTGTTGTTGAAAATAAGCAAGTGGACAAGCCTTGGAGTGAATGGACTGATGAAGAAAGGAGAAGAGCTCAATATTATTGCAATGCCAAGAACATCATCACTTCATCTTTGAGTATGGATGAATTTTTTAGGGTCTCCAAATGTAAGAATGCAAAGGAAATGTGGGATGTGCTAGAGGTTACACATGAAGGAACAAGTGAAGTGAAGAGATCAAGGAAGGATGCCTTGATTCAAGAGTATGAGCTTTTCAAGATGCAAAAAGCAAAGTCCATAGTTGAAGTACAAAAGAGGTACACTCATATAGTCAATCATCTCATGGGTCTAGGCAAAGAATTTGACAAAAAGTAGCTAAACATCAAAGTGCTTAAGTGTCTTGAGATAAATTGGCAACCAAAGGTGACTGTCATATCTGAATCTAAGGATTTATCCATCATTATAACAGTTGCACTATTTGGCAAGCTCAGAGAGCATGAGATTGAAATGCAAAGGCTAAGTGAGCTTGAAACAAGTGAGAAAAAGGTAAGATCCATAGCCTTGAAGGCTAGCTCTATGAAGAGTGATGAAACTGAGGAAGAGGTTGCTGAATCTAGTGATAACGAGAACTTGAATCTACTAGTCAAGAAGTTTAGGAAGTATCTCAAGAGGAAAGGCAACAAAGGTAATCAAAGGAGGTACAATTCTAAACAAAATGATTCAAGTAATTCTTCTAAATTCTCATGTTATAATTGTGGAAAGCAAGGACATATCAAGCTTGAATGTCATAATGTTAACAAAGAGAAGGAGAAGGTTGATGATAGGAAAAAGGAGAAAAAGGGCAAGGAAAGACGTGCCTACATAGCTTGGGAGGACAATGATGATTCAACAAGCACTTCATCTCAAGAAGGAAGTGAGGAAGGAAACCTATGCCTCATGGCCGGATATGAATCATCCTCATCAAGCCAAGTCATAAAACAGGAAAAGAAGGATCTTTGGTACCTGGATAGTGGCTATTCAAGGCATATGACATGAGATAAGACCAAATTTGCAAAGTTGGAATTGAAAGAAGAAGGATTTGTAACTTGTGGAGACAACAACAAAGGAAGAATCCTTGGAAATGGAGTCGTAGGCAATGGATCCTCTTTCAACATCAAGAATGTACTGCTGGTAGAAGGGCTCAAACATAATTTGATAATTATAAGTCAATTATGTGATAAAGGCTTTAAAGTGATGTTTGAACCAAGTAATTGCTTGATATATGATGCACATGGTAGTATTGTCTTGATAGGAAAAAGAGTGAACAATATATATCTACTTGATCTACATCATGCATCATTTAGCATCCATTGTTTGCTTACAAAAGAGGATGACACTTGGTTATGACATAGGAGACTTTGTCACAAACACATGCAGCATTTTAATCGACTAAATAGAAAATAGTTGGTTGAAGGACTACCAAAACTCAAGTTTGAGAAGGATAGAGTGTGTGAAGCATGTTTAAAATGAAAACAGACCAAGGTCTCTTACAAATTCAAAAATGTTGTTTCAACTAAAAGACCTCTAGAGATGCTTCACATGGATCTATTTGGTCCATCTCGAACCCTGAGCCTTGATGTCCATCTTTATGCATTAGTCATAATTGATGACTTCTCTAGGTACACATGGACTTTGTTCTTAGCGGTAAAAAATGACACTTTTCATGATTTTAAAAGACTTGCCAAGATGCTAGAAAATGAAAAAAGTTCCAAGATAGTGTCTATTTGAAGTGACCATAGTGGGGAATTTCAAAATGAAAGGTTTGAACACTTTTGTGAAAAGCATGGCGTTAAACATAATTTTTCTGCACCAAGAACCCCACAACAAAATGGCGTTGTTGAAAGGAAAAACAGGTCATTTGAGGAACTAGCTAGAACTATGTTAAATGAGAATTCACTACCTAAGTACTTTTGGGTTGAAGCAGTGAACACTTCTTGCTATATTTTTAATAGAGTTTTGATTAGGCCAATTTTGAAGAAAACACCTTATGAACTTTTCAAAGGGAGAAGGCCTGTTTTAAGTCACATAAAATTATTTGGACGTAAGTGTTTCATCTTAAACAATAACAAAGAAAGTCTTGGCAAATTTGATGCAAAAGCAGGTGAAGGTGTTTTTCTAGGCTATGCTATATAGAGTCTATAATAAGAGTTGATGACTGTTGAAGAGTCTATGCATGTTGTATTTGATAAAACTAACCCAAAATTGCAAGATCATGTGCCTAAGATTGTAGATGAAGAAGAAACAACACAGGAAAAGAAATCTGCTACAGAACTGGAATCTGCTGTAGGAAATCAGTCAGCTGAAAAGGAATTTCAGTCGACTGAAAAAGATACAAACAACAACTTACCCAAGGAGTGGATTGAACCCAAGGGGATTATTAAAGGACTACAGAATTGGTGACATAGAACATGGAGTATCCACTAGACGCAAGCTTGCATTCTTTCAACATATTGCATTTGTTTCTCAAATTGAACCTAAGAATGTGAATGATGCATTGTGTGATAGTAATTGGGTTGTTCCTATGCAAGATGAACTTAATCAATTCACTAGGAATGATGTGTGGTCTCTTGTTCCTAAAACTGATGCAATGAATGTGATTGGTACAAAATGGGTATTTAGGAATAAAATGGATAAAAATGGTAATATAGTTAGGAATAAGGCTATGTTAGTTGCTAAAGTATAATCAAGAGGAAGGTATTGATTTTTGATGAAACATATGCACCTGTGGCTAGGCTAGAAGCTGTGAGGTTATTGTTAGCATATGCATGCATGTGTAATTTCAAACTTTGATGAAACATAAAGTGCATTCTTGAATGATTTCTTAAATGAAGAAGTGTATGTATCACAACTTCATGGCTTTGAAGATCACCTCTATCCTAATCATGTTTTCATATTGAAAAAGGCTTTATATGGTTTGAAACAAGCACCACGATAGTGGTATGAGAGGTTAAGCAACTTTTCATTAGAAAGCATGCAAGAGATGTAATACTTGTTCAAGTATATGTAGATGATATAATCTTTGGATCAAATAATAACTCCATGTGTGAAGAGTTTGTTGCAGCTATGTAGGGAGAATTTGAGATTTCTATGATGGGTGAGCTAACCTACTTGCTAGGGTTGCAAGTGAAGCAACTCAAGCATGAGACATTTTTATGCAAGTTAAAATACTGTTTTGATGTACTAAAAAAGTTCAAAATGGAGGATTGCAAAGGGGTTGCCACTCCAATTGCTACAAACTACCTTATGGATGCAGATGAAGCTGAAAACCAAGTTGATTCAACCAAATATAGAGGGTTAATTGGTTCCTTGCTATATCTAACTACTAGTCGACCAGATATATAGTTTGGTGTTTGATATGTGCAAGGTTTCAATCCAATCCATAGGAATCACACTTTAAACTTGCAAAACGGATTCTCAAGTATCTGAAAGGGACAACTAATGTTGGAATATGGTATCCTAATGAATCTAACATTGTTCTTAGTGGGTTTTCAGATTCTGACTATGCAGGGTGCAAATTGGATAGGAAAAGCACAAGTGGTACATGCCATCTACTTGGATCAAGCCTAATCTCATGGAATAGCAAGAAGCAAGCTTGTGTAGCACTCTCTACAACTGAGGCTGAGTACAAAGCAGCTGGACATGCATGTGCTCAAAGCATATGGTTAAAGCATCAACTTATGGATTCTGGTGTAAAGCTAGAGAAGGTACCTCTTTATTGTGATAATACAAGTGCAATCAACCTAACTAAGAATCCAATCCAACATTCTAAAACTAAACATAGTGAAATCAGGCATCATTTCATAAGAGATCATATTCAAAAAGGTGATATTGAAATCAAGTTTGTGAAAACTGAAAATCAATTGGCGGATTTATTCAGTAAACCACTTGCACGTGATAGATTCAATAAGCTTAGGACTGAATTGGGTATTCTTGACATGAAGAATGTATGTTGATATCGGTTTGGCTTATTAATCTTATTATATCATGTGTGTGGTGCATTTAAAGTGGTGAAATCTGCATAATTTGAAAACTGCCAGTATTTCAGTCAGCTAAATTTGCAATTTCAACACATGGATTTCATTTAAAATGTTAAAATCTGCATAATTTGTGTTCTGGAATTGTCTCAATCTATTAAATCTCACAAAACAGCACATATATTTGATTTAAATTGGTCTGGTCTGAATTTCATGAAATATGGAATTTTTAGTTAGCTAAAACTACAAATTTAACACATAGATTTCACTTAAAACTGCCACTACACCAAAAATAAGTTTTTTGGTACAATTTTAGTCGACTAACTCTGTATTTTTATGTGTTAAAATCACTTATGCTGATGTGGAATTGCTTGAATTGATTTTAATTTATCGACCTAGCCAAAGAATGCATCACATGACTGTTTTTGGACTGTAGTAGCAGCTGTAACAACTATTACATCAGCTAAAATCATTTTTTCAAATTGCATTGACCATAAAGTGCTTTAATTACATGATTTTCAATGAACATGCATTAGATGTGAACTATTTGTGAGTGGATTGTTCATAAAACGCATGAGAAACACATCACTGCATCTTTGATATAGATTCCCTCACATTTAATTGCTGTGATTTCCTGTACTGCATTGAAACCAGAAAATCTGCACAATTTAATTGTCTGATTTTGAAAATTAACATGATGATTCTATAAATACTTGCATAAGCATCATGTATTGGCATTCTCATTTGCTAGTAAGAGCCAAACCTACATTTCACCATGCCTAGAAGATCACGAACTGCCCCCTCAGATGATGAAAGCTCTAGCCCACTGACTCCATCCTCTCCAAATGCCATGAATCAAGGAAGGCTTGAGATATGGTTTGAAGGTCATGAAGATAGAATTAAAACCTTCTTGATTGGTGGAGCTCCAAAGGTGCATGAAGAGCTTCATGTGCAGCGAAAATGGATGAAGGAATAGAGGCAAGTTGGAAGGCACTTGCAAGCAATGGAAGGTGAAAAAGGTGATAGGATTTCATAATCTATGCTAGCCTAAGGAAGGTGGCTAGAGGTAGAGAGAGGAAATCTCTAGAAAGTGGTGACTCTCAAAGGCAATAGAGGGAGGAGTGCTCTAAACTCAAGTTGCATCTATTGCATAAAATTTCAAGAATGTCTACAAATGAGTGAAAATTTGGCTTTTATATGAAGCCATTTACACATGAGAAAGGAGAGCCATTGGATGGAGTGAGCCTTGATCTTGGCCCTTAGATCAAGCTAGGAGAAGGAGAGAAGATCACGCCCCTTGGATCTTGGCTTGAAGAACAAGAAGGATTCTTGGCCTTTAGATGGGATGACCAACCTTAGTCAAACCATGAAGCAAAGGAGCCTCCTTGTCTTGATAATCTCGGCCATGTATGAAGAGAATTAGGTCGAGCCCAATTTTAACCCATCCTATGGTCCTTTCACGTCTTATGTATTATTGGAAAGCAAAGCCCAAACAATGGCCCAATTTAAATCTACACTACTAGATTTACGTGCACTTCTTCAAGTCTTTATGATCTCTTTGGCCCATGTAAAGAATGTGAAAAGCCCATTGATTTTGTGATCATCTAATGAGGAGGCCCTTTTGAATCTTTTTCATCATTGATCTTGTATTTGGGCCTTTTAATGGGCTTGGGCTTGAAGGTGCAATTGGGCTTGGTAGTGTTACTATTATTGTTGTATTAGTGCTAATATGTTATTATATTATTATTGAATATTATTATGTATTACAACATATTATTATATTAAGAACCATCATAGCTTTTGAACTTTTTATTTTTAAGATTTTGTTCCCAAATACTATATTTTTTTGTCTCGTATCTTATATTTAATTTTTGTTATTTTTAATTGTAATTATTCACGTATTTTCATTAAATCTTTTCAATTATTCAGCTCCTTATTTTCTTCTTGTATTAAATACATTTTTTTCTCATAGATTAAAAATATCCGAGAGTTGTTTAGAGACATTAAAATGATCCAGGATTGAATTGACTATTTAAAACTTTTTCGAAAGCATAAAACTCTTTTCAATTGAATCAAATAGACTGGAGAATTAGAGTGTAAAAGTTGCAGACCAGTACAGTTTCAACCGATCAAAAAATAAAACAACAGAATAATTTGTTCTTGAACTATGAAACAATCGATTAAAATTTCAAATCAGTCGGCTAAAATTCTAGGAATTTATACAAAATGCAGTATTCCTAGATTTAACTCAAACAACAAACTTTTACATACAAGACTTGTTCCAATCAATATTTCTAACAGTTATACAACATCATATTACACAAGAACACATTAAAGCACAACAAAGAGTAGATTACTCGATTTTCTTGAGTTTTTAAAGTGATCCAAACTGAGTGAGATGAGGGAAAGAGAATTGCACAGTTGTTTTTATACTGGTTCACTCAATCACAAAGCTACATCCAGTTTACCAAGACAACCTAAGCCTAGTTTCCACTATATTCAAAAGTATTACAAATCACACACCAAGATTACATTTTTGAACAAAGAAACTCACAAGATTTTTGACTCACAAAAATCTAGAAAACTACCCTACAAGAATCACATTTACAGACCTGAAATCACATAAGGCAAACAACCAGAGGCACAAGAACACTAAACTTGATGGTGACTCTCTCTAGCGAATCATATATGTGTTCTTCAAGCTACCCACAAGCCAAAATGCCTCCAAGATCAACCAAGATCTTCAATCAACAAGATGCAATTTTGTATTGTAGAGAGAATGTATTTTCCAGTAATGAATGGCAAGTTTTCACGCTCTAAAACTCATAATAACACATATACTCTTTAAAACAAAGCATATATAGTCTGATTTAAATGAAATCAGTTGGTTGAATTTTATGTACAGTCAGCTGAATTCACTAGACATAAGTGAAATCAATCAATTGAAAAATAATTCAACTGATTAAATGCATTCATATTAGAAACTATATACTGCAAGCCTTTTAACCTATTAAAACCCATTTTAACAGATTAAAAGATACACCCTAAGACTAAAAAGACATCTAACCTATGTGATATAACTTACCAACATGATATAATACCTAATCATTACATTTAACATATTACTTCCATATTTAATACACTCATGATCTTTAAGCAAATCTTCAACAATCTTCATCAATCACATGAGATCTTCATTCACTTGGCTTTATCAAATCCTTGCTTCAAGCTTACTTGTGCCAACATAGTATACATAGCGGCCACTGAATACTCGGTAAGCGTGACTTTGGTGCAAGAAGTAAGCAAAAGTCAAGAGCCGGTATACTTCATCAATAAAACACTCTAGGATCTGGAAACCTGATATCAGATGGTGGAAAATGTAGCTTTATCGCTAGTCATAACAACAAGAAGGTTAAGACCCTTTTTCCAGAACCACCAGGGCATTATAATAACTGGTTATCCTGTCCAAAAGATACTACAGAAACCAGACTTTGCAGGAAGGATGTCTACATGGGTCATAGAACTATAAGAATTTAACATACGTTTCGAGCCACATTGGCCCATAAAGGCTCAGTGCCTGGACGATTTCGTTGGAGTTTGCAAGCGACTCAAGAGGAAGATTGGTTGACATTACATGTGGATGGATCCTCCAATCCCAAAGGTGTAGAGGTCGGCATCATCCTTGAAGGACCAAATCAAATTGTCATAGAAAAATTGATAAACTGTGCTTTCAAAACGTCTAACAACCAAGTGGAGTACAAAGCCATTTTGGTTGGTTTAGTACTTCCTATATAAGTCAGGGCACGCCGTATGATATGCAAAACCGACTCTAAACTCATGGTAGATCACCTCAATAATGAATACCAAATAAAGGACCCAATGCTTCTCCAACCTTACCACCTGAACCGAGATATAATCAGTATGAGTTTTAACGAAACATGTACCTAAGGGAGACAACGTCAGGGCAGACACCGTATCCAAGCTGGCCAGTACGAAAAACAAAGGGAAATGCAAATCCTTACTCCAACAAATGTTAATGGCACCATCCATAAGCAACAACTGCATGAACATAGAGCAAAATTGTGAGACTTCGATGACACCATATATACACAACTTGGGTTAACAACGTTAAGGGGACAATGAATAGGCATGGTTTTGTCTAATTAAAAAGTGATTAGGAAAATCAAATTATTGATGTGGATTATAGTTTTTTAATAATTAACGTATACTACAAATTAGGATTTTTCTAACAAGGTTAAATAGACATTATCATTTTACAAAATTGAGATTTTCTTTTTGAAGGAAAATGGGTATTGAAGAATAATAAAAGATTAAGGTATTCGGTGAATATGATCATATCTGCGACAGAGTTAGATGAATCGCGGTTTCGTTGCAATTCAAGGTTATGAGGTGAGTAGATCGTGTAGTCTCGATCACCCATGGTGGACGATTTGCTTCTTGTTTAAGGAGCTCGACTCTTCTTCCAAAAGCTCTGGAATTTGGAATGAATTGCTTAAAGGTTGTTTAATAGGGCCACATTGATGATGCGTTTCTTGTGCTTGACTAAATGCTTGAAAAGGATTCTGATTCCTTATGATGATTTCACGGCTGAAGTTATTTTTGGAGTACCAGGGAAGAAGGAGCGCCATCGAAGAAGCTTTTTTGATAAAGAAATTGTGGGGTTGGTTACCGTGATGTATGAGCATGGGGTTTTCCTTGATGCGTTTAAGTTAACCCAAATGACAACAAAGATGTGTCGACATTGAAAAAATGATGTGGCGTGGCAGGTTTTGCAGATTGGGTGGTGCAGTTGCGGTTAAAGTTGCATCCTGTAATGCTCTATTAGTTGGGTTGGGAAGGGAGAGGGTGATGAAGGATTGACCCCAACAAAGGATGGAGGCAAATGCTTAAGAAGACTAAGCATGTTTAGAAAGGAAGTTCACTAATCCTTCATTCCTTTCATTTGTGTTTGCTATTTTTGATTCCCTAAGTTGACTTAGTTGAATCAACTTTAGTTGACTTGTTGACCTTTGACTAGGTTTGACTTGTTGACTATAGTTGACTTGACTTAAGCCAACATGCTAATCTATGTTTATTTGCTTTGTAGGTTAATTATGAGTAAGAAAACAATGCTAGGTGGCGCATGGTGATTGGGGAGCATAAATGATGTGGAAGAGAGAGTAAAGCAAAGGCATAAAGCATAAAGTAAAAGGCATGAAGCAAGTGTACCTATGTACCTTTGGTCTTCTTTGTTTTTAGCACACTTTGGCCACTTTTTGGAGACATATGAGACAAATTCTTTGTCTCCTTTTGTGCTAGAACGAAATTAGCCTTGCACACACCATAGTTAGCTCTTTTGTTTCTCATTTTTGTAACCTTATTTGACCTAGTTTCTAGAAGCTAGGGTTAGGTTTTTGTAGAGACATCCTTAGGCATATTTTATTTGCTTAGAGGCCCCTAAACTCTTCTATATAAGGGGTTCTCCTAGACATGTAAAAGGGTTGAACATTTTGAAGTAAAAACACTCTTGTGTCTCAACCATTTGTGAGAGTTTCCTCCCTTGGGAGTGAATACTTTTAAGCCTTATCTGGCATAGCAAATGGCGGCACACCTCCACTCACCTTCAAGGTTGCCATGGATTCTAGCCTAGCCTTGTAGTGGCGTGCTTCTCACATGAATTTTACCATTTCTTTCCTTTCCATTTTATGTTTTCTTCTTCCTTTAATTGTTCTTTGTTTTCTATGGTTTATGTGCTTTCCATTTCCTTTTTGTTTTGAAGCAATCCATCATCTTCTTCTATTGAGCTTTGTGAAAGGAACCTTCACATCTAGATAACATGCTATCTTAATGTCTAGTGGGGATTTCACTTAGCTTTCTTAATCAACTCACACCATATTCAATAATCTTAAAAAGGAACAACATAATCCTTCATCATTTGGTATCTAGAGCTTTGGTTGTCCTTGAATATGGTGTTTTCATGTTCTAACCTTGTCTTGGGTAGCTATCTTTGAATGGTCCACATAAAAACAGTGCTGGCAGCAACGTGTGCGTTTTTGAAAAAAATACTGCAGCTAGCTCAGTGGTCCAAAAGTAACTTTCTTTATATCAAACGAAAGCTCTGTGAGTCTAGTTTCCAACAAAAAAAGAATTAATGCATTTGAAGTTCTGTGGAGAGAGTTATGATGAAATGAGTGAGCAAAGGTCAGAGCTGCCGAGAATACGAAAAACAACGTTTTCAGGTTATGTTGTGGCAAATTTGGCTTCGGCTTTGTGACTCTTTTGCTCCTAAATGTGGTTGGATAACATGTCTTTTGATGCTTACTCTTTGAGCCTCAAATCCATGAGTTTAAATGCATGATAGCTATATGTTTGTGTCTTTGTATATGTCATGTTGAGTCTTTAAATGTGCCTAACTTTTGCTTGAGTCATATGTCATATGTTAACTTGAAGTTTTCTTATTCTTGTTTTTCCAAGTATTTGAATATTGCATTCACTTTACGTCTTGCTTGATGTATGCTCCATGAAATTGATTTTGGCCTAAAACTTGAGGAACTAAGTGTCCAAGCCACCTAAAACTCTTTCTCACTATTTTATGAAACTAGTTGTGGAAAGAAGAAAATTTTACACCAATTTTTGCCTAAAAACCGAGAGCAACCTTGCTCCTTGGTGAACTAAAAGTGTATTTTTCACTAGGTTTTATGCTACTAGTTTTTCATACTTGAGAATTGGGTGATATTGGCTAATTAGTTCCATGCTTTAACTTGGTTATGATCTTTCTTGGTGTATGCATGATTTAAGACTTGAAGATGCTTGTCAAGTGCTTTCCATAGAGTCTTTAAAATGTGCTTTTCTTGTTTTAGTCTTGTTAAAAGTTTTGTCTCAAACTTTTCTTCTTTAGAGTTTAGCTTTCCTTGTTTTTGTGCTTTTCTTGCTTGTCACTAGGTGTTCTTTGTTTTGTCTTAGTAGTTTTCTTTTCTTGAAACTCTTGGGATGTTGTGGCCGAATCACTTGTATTGCATTTGAAAGGTTTTGAACAAGTTTTTAAAAGTGTTTGCTTCACTCCTTTGGTGGATTTTGAGTGCTAGCCTTGCCTTGTTACTTTGGAAGAGTGATCTAAACACTTGGGTTACATTTTGGGTTGGATTTGGTCTCGGTTTTCATGTTTTCTAACCTCTAATCCATTTATTTTGTCTCGGATTTGAGTGTTTTTGTTGTAGGAATCATGGCAAGTTCATCAAATGCACCTACACCAAACAAAAACAATACACTGATGAGATTGGTTCGGGATTTGGAGTTGTCTAGGAAGGAGGCCTTTGAACAATTGAGAAAAGACAAGGAGCAAAGTGACCTAAGAATCCAAGAGCACATTCAAAGGCTTGAAGCTAGGGAGAAAGAAAGAGAGCCTAGGAAAAGAGGGCATTCTAGGCGCAACCCATCACAAGAGAAGCAAACTCCAAAGATTCCTAAGTTCTATGGTGGAAGTGATCCCAAAATCTTCCTTGATTGGGAAGATAAAGTTGATCAAATTTTCATTGAAAATCATGTAAAGGATCAAACACAAGTTGATCTAGTAGTTTTAGGATTTTTGGAGTACGCCAATACTTGGTGGCATAAAGTTTGTAAGAATTATGACCAAGGGCCACCCGTGGCTTCTTGGATGGACATTAAAACTCTTATGCGCGCTAGATTTGTTCCTCCCTCCTATAGGAAGGAATTTATTTTCAAGCTCCAAAGGCTTCACCAAGGTCCTATGAGTGTGAGTGAATACTTTAAAGAATTAGAGTCTCAAATGCGTAGGGTTGAAATAAAAGAAACTAACAAAGAGAAAATAAAAAGATTTGTGAGTGGTCTTAGGAGAGACATAAAAGACCAAGTAGAATTGTATGAGTACTCCACTCTTGAAAATGTTTTCACACTTGCCTTTGGGATTGAAATTCAATTGAAAAGAAAAAGAAGGGCAAAGAAGAGTTACTCACCCAACCACTACTTTAGTCACTCATGGAAGGGAAAGGATAAAAAGAAACATGATAAGTTCCCTTCTAACTCTCATCAAGAACCACCAAGTAAAAGTAAGTCTCCAAGTGATCACATTCACCATTCCACTTCTTCAAGATCAAGTTACATTAAATGTTTTAAATGTTTGGGTTATAATCACATTGCATTAAATTGCCCAACCAAGAGGACCATGATCTTAAAGAAGAGTAATGATGTTGAAAGTGAACACTCATCTCCCCATTCTCTTTCAAAAGAATCTTCTTCCTCTAGTAAAACTAAATTTTTTGAGAAAGACCCTATGTTATTAAGGCGCATGATAGGTCAAGATCAAAGTGAGCTTGAGCTAACTCAAAGAGAAAACATTTTTCAATATAGATGCAAAATTAACAAATGGGTTTGCTCTCTAATTATTGATGGAGGAAGTAGTACCAATGTAGCTAGCACAAGGTTGGTGGAAAAGCTTAGCTTAGAGACCATTCCTCATGCTAAGCCCTACAAGCTTGCTTGGATAAGTAAAGAGGGAGAAATAGATGTCAATAAACAAGTCCTAATTAAATTCTCTATAGGAAGCTACAAAGATGAGGTGCTATGTGATGTTGTTCCCATGGAAGTCACACATATCTTACTAGGTAGGCCATGGAAATTTGATAAACAAACTTTACATGATGGCCATACCAACCAATACATTTTCTTCAAAAATGGGAAAAAGACAACTTTACTACCTCTATCACCTCAAGAAGTTAATAAGGATAGAAATATAATAAGAAAAGATCAAGAAGAAAAACAAAAGGGGCAAGCTTTCACTAAGGTGTTACTTGCCTACAAAAAAATTCTTCCAAAGCAAGATGTACATCACCCTTCCTTCTCTTCCCAAGTCAAAAAGGAAGGCCCAAAGCACAAGCAAGAGAGGAAGAATAGTCTAGAAAATAAAGATGGCCTAACCACAGCTAGGGGTAATACCCTTAGAAAGGATGGAACAAGAGCTCATAAAAGGGAGGCGCAAATCCTCCCCCAAATCAAGTCAAGCTCCATCTACAAAGGCTTAAAGAATTTGTGGTCAAATTCTCTCCAAGGAGGGGAGGATGATGAAGGATTGACCCCAACCAAGGATGAAGGCAAATGCTTAAGAAGACTAAGCATGTTTAGAAAGGAAGTTCACTAATCCTTCATTCCTTTCATTTGTGTTTGCTATTTTTGATTCCCTAAGTTGACTTAGTTGAATCAACTTTAGTTGACTTGTTGACCTTTGACTAGGTTTGACTTGTTGACTATAGTTGACTTGACTTAAGCCAACATGCTAATATATGTTTATTTGCTTTGTAGGTTAATTAGGAGTAAGAAAACAATGCTAGGTGGCGCATGGTGATTGGGGAGCATAAATGATGTGGAAGAGAGAGTAAAGCAAAGGCATAAAGCATAAAGTAAAAGGCATGAAGCAAGTGTACCTATGTACCTTTGGTCCCCTTTGTTTTTAGCACACTTTGGCCACTTTTTGGAGACATATGAGACACATTCTTTGTCTCCTTTTGTGCTAGAACGAAATTAGCCTTGCACACACCATAGTTAGCTCTTTTGTCTCTCATTTTTGTAACCTTATTTGACCTAGTTTCTAGAAGCTAGGGTTAGGTTTTTGTAGAGACATCCTTAGGCATATTTTATTTGCTTAGAGGCCCCTAAAATCTTCTATATAAGGGGTGCTCCTAGACATGTAAAAGGGTTGAACATTTTGAAATAAAAACACTCTTGTGTCTCAACCATTTGTGAGAGTTTCCTCCTTTGGGAGTGAATACTTTTAAGCCTTATCTTGCATAGCAAGTGGCGGCACACCTCCACTCATCTTCAAGGTTGCCATGGCTTCTAGCCTAGCCTTGTAGTGGCGTGCTTCTCACATTAATTTTACCATTTCTTTCCTTTCCATTTTATGTTTTCTTCTTCCTTTAATTGTTCTTTGTTTTCTATGGTTTATGTGCTTTCCATTTCCTTTTTGTTTTGAAGCAATCCATCATCTTCTTCTATTCAGCTTTGTGAAAGGAACCTTCACATCTAGATAGCATGCTATCTTAATGTCTAGTGAGGATTTCACTTAGCTTTCTTAATCAACTCACACCATATTCAATAATCTTAAAAAGGAACAACATAATCCTTCATCAGAGGGACACTCAGCGAATGAATAAACTGATGGCGGAAATGGATGAGATGGGGATAAAGCCCAGTGTTATGACCATTGGCATTATTGTTAATCAATTGTGCAAAGCTAGGAAGATTTATGACGCAATGAAGATGTTTGATAAGTTGAGAGCTAAAGGAGAAGGTAATTTCTAATATACGTTAATTATCAAAAAACAATAATGCACATTAGTAATTTGATTTGTCTAGTCATTGTTTTATGAGATAAAATCATGCCTACTAATTGTTCCCTTACTAACCTAATTTAATAGCAAGGACATGATTGATACCAATTTTCGATATTAGGGATATAATTGAGACTTACAAAAATAGAAGGACCAAATCAATATTTTTGAACGAAAATGGGGACCAAAGGAAAATTTAACCAAAAGTAGAGAAGAATAAATAAAAGATTTAGAAAAACAAAACCACAACATTTATAGAGAGACACCAATAATGTGTGACAACTACTTCTTAGGAAATCTGCACAAACATAATTAAGCCAAAACATATTAAAATGTAACGTTAGTACTGTGGTGTAAATTAGAAGATGTCAATTGAAGAGAAAATTAGCAGAAGGAAACATATGGAAAAATTGGTTAAGTTTGTAAAATAGTACTGAATGAAAATAACTGGAACAATAATGTCATCAACGAATAATTGATTACACAAATTGTTGCAACAAAATGAAATTATGAAAGTAGAGAAAAGAACAATAGAAGACTTAGAAAAAAAAAACAAGACATATGTATAAAGACAATAGCAATCTTTCACTACTTCTTTTTAACAAACATGCAAAAGTAAAATTAAACCAAAAAAGATTAAAAATGCAACATGACTACATTAGAGTTACTAAGGAGATGTTAATAAAAGAAAAAATTAGTAGAAAGAGTCTAAACTGTGTATAGAGAGGCAACAATAAAATGTGACAAGTGCTTGTTAACAGACCTACACAAACAGAGTTAAACCAAGACAGACAAAAATGCAAATTTATTACTCACTCTTGTTTATTAACAAACTTTCACCATAGTATATTAACAATCATGCAAAAATAAAGTTAAACCAAAATAGACTATAAATGCAAGTTTACTAAATGAAACTAAGTAAGGAGATGTTTATAAAAGAAAAATATTATAAGGAAACATTTAGCAGAACTGGTTATGTTTGTGAAAACTAAACTCAAAATTTTTATTAAAGAATATAAGGTAGTATGAAATGAAAATAACTAGAACAATAATGTAATCAATGAAAATTAATTACACACTATAATAGATGGAAATTATCAATTTAGAGAAAAGTAAAGTAAAGGAGTTAGGAGAATAAATCTAAAACCTCTATATAGAGAGGCAATAATATTGTGCAAAAAGTGCTTCTTGACAAACATACACAAACAATATTAAAGATAAAAAGATAACAATGCAATGTTAATACTCCATACCAAGTAAGGAAATGTTAATAGAAGAGAAAATTAGTAGAAGGAATCTAATGGAAAAACTGGTTAAGATTGTAAAAATAGTGTAGAATGAAAATAACTGGAACAATAATCTAATCAATGAAAATTTAATTACACAAACCATTGCATTTGAATGAATTTATCAATGTACAGAAAAGAACAGTAGAAGAGTTAGAAAAACAAAAAGCAAAGGGTACTAACAGAGGCAATAACAATCATTCACTATTGCTTGTTAACAAACCTGCATAAATAAATTTAAACTAAAATAGATGAAAAATTCAATGTTAGTACAATAGAGTAAATAAGGAGATGTTAATAATGGAAAACATTATTATAAGGAAACAGATAGCGGAACTTGTTACGTTTGTAAAAGATAAACATAAAATTTGATTGAAGAACACAAGATAATGAGAAATGAAAATAACTAGAACAATAATGTAATCAATGAACATTAATTACACAATACAATAGACCATAATTATTAATGTAGGGAAAAGTAAAGTAGAAGAGTTAGAAAAATAAAACCCAAATGTATGTATTGAGGCGACAATAATGTTTGGCAAATGCTTGTTAACAAACCTACATAAGCAAAATTAAACCAAAACAGATGAAAATGCAACATTAGTATTCTAGAGAAAGTAAGTAGATGTCAATAGAAAAGAAAATTAGTAGAAGTAGACACTTAGAAAAACTAGTTAAGCTTGTAAAAACTAAAGTTAAAATCTAATTGAGTGAAACATAATTGAGCAGAATGAAAAGAAATAGAACAATAATGTAATCAACGAAAAATTAATTACACAAACTATTGCAACAGAAGAGAAATATCAATGTAGAGAAAAGAAAAGTATAAGAGTTAGAAAAATCAAATTAAAGTGTCAATACAAAAGCAAAAAAACTCGTTCATTATTGCTTTTTGACAAACCTACACACATAGATTTAAACCAAAACAGATGTTATAAAAATGAAATTGTAATGTTGATACAAAAGTAGCAACAATCTTTCACTACTACTTGTTGACAAACCTGTAGAAATGGAATTAAACAAAAATAGATGAAAATCAAATCTTAGTACACTTGACTGAGTAAGAGAATATTAATTTAAGAGAACACATAGCAAAATTGGTTATGTTTGTAAAAATTAAACTTCAAATCTGATTAAATAAACAAACAAAATGCAAAACATTAAACACACACTATAATAGAAAAAATTATCAAAATAGAGATAAGTGTAAAATATATGAGATAGAAAAACAAAATCAAAACGTCTATAGAGAGGCATGAATAATGTGTGACAACTTCCTGTTGACAAACCTGCACAAACAGTATTAAAACAAAACATATGAAAATGAAATATTAGTACTCTTATGTTAGGAGGTGTAAATAACAAGGAAGATTAGTAGAAGGAAACACATAGAAGAACTAGTTAAATTTGTAAAAACTAAATTTGAAATCTAATTGAATGAAACAAAATATATTGAAAGTAAATAGAAAAATAATATAATCAATCGAAAATTAATTACACAAACTAATATAACATAACATAATTATCACTGTAGATAAAAGAAATGTATAAGAGTTGGGAAAATGATATTGAAATTTTGATACAAAAGTAGTAACAATCTTTCACTACTACTTGTTGATAAACCTGTAGAAATGAAATTAATCAAAAACATATGAAAATCAAATGTTATTACACTAGAGTGGGTAAGAAGATATTAATAAAAGACAACACATAGCAAAATAGGTTATGTTTGTAAAAATTAAACGTCAAATCTAATTAAATAAACAAACATAATGGAAAATGAAAATTACCAAAACCAAAATCTAATCTGTAACACCCTAGATGGATATTACTAGATAAAGCTTATTTCATAAAATTTTCTTTTGGAAATTCAGACATTATATAAAGTTCCCAAGCGCGGGAAAATATAAAAATTTTCTCGCGATAATCCAATCATACTACTCCATCTTTATTACATTTCTGTAATAGATAAAAGCATCATAATGTCTATTACAAAATGCAGAAAAATATAATGTAACAGAAAAATCTCCCATCGTCAGCCCCGCTCTGTCGCTAAGCATCAGCGTTCTCACCGGAATTCACATCTGCTCCCACGTAACAAGTCACGTGATCATCGCCAAACACAAACACACAACCAAGAAGGGTGAGCTGAGAAAGAAGAATAATACAAACAATAAAATAATAAGAATTGACTCTCATCTAGTCCAACTTAATCAATTTTAGATTATTGACCTTTCTATAACATTATACCCCAATCTCATAACCTATATGAGAAAGATCCATTCACAACCTTGGTCCTTAGGGATTATCATGCTCCCACGAACCTGCCCGCTCGTGGTCCAACTCTACGGACCTCCCCGCCCGTAGTCCAACTCTACGAACCTCCCCACTCGTAGTCCAACATTCGTGAACACCTACTATGAACCTCCCCGCTCATAGTAGCCTCAAGTGTGAGCACGAAACATACGAACCTCCCCGCTCGTATCCCCACACAAGAGTACAACAGGTACGAACCTCCCCGCCCGCATCAATCACGCATCTCAAATCTCTATTACGAACCTTCCCGCTCGTAACTAATCCAGCATATCCCTGACCAAGCTATCAAATCCATCCATGCAAATCCATCTGCAATGGACCCATGCCCATGCACTATCGCCTGACGTTGCCTAAGCGCCGCCAAGCCAAAATTGGGCTGCCAACCGCCTAGCCCACAATACCTAAATCACCTTATATTATTATATTATCTTAAAATAATATATTAATTCAAAATTTTATATTATATTGTCTTTAATATAACAATCCAAGAATACATAAACTACCAAAATTTTACTGAAAGTCCATACAAATTATTATCTAATATATCATCAATGTGATATTGCTAATAGAAATAGAATTAAAGGTTATACCCCAATTCCCTTTTTTCTTCTTTGTTTACATAAAAACCATAACTCCTTTCCTTGCCATTTAGTAAAGGAGTTACTGATGCACCCATTAGTTGTCAAACCAAAAACTCCAACCTTTTATATTTCGGATATTTAAGATACCTACATCTTACTACCTAAACTTGATAAATAAAACATCTAAAGTATTTAAATACCATGTCAACGTAAAATGCATGTAATAATCAAATTCATAACCGTAACCACTAAAATAATAAAGTAAACCTTTTAACTTTTATATTCATATAATATTTTATCAACATTATACAATTATAAAATAATATATAAAAAAAACATTTATTGCACTTTGGAAAAGAATCCACTACCCATAAATCAAAACTTTTGACTTGAAAATATCCCACTACACTCATGCCAATTTCTCAACTCTTTATGCACTTTTACGCTTTAATTTCCTAATTAAAACCCTTCCCATTTTATCCTAAATAAACTGAACACCTATAATTCAATCCTTTTAAATTAGTTCACTTATCAATTAATATGAACATTTTATATTTGGTTAAATGGGATCACGTATCCGCCTGTTTCCAAAAGTTTATCAATTTGAGTTCCTAGGCCTCAACACTGTAATCCATTTTCTATTTCTGAAAGAAAACATCTTCTAACCAAATCTTTTATTTCCTTCCTCTAAGTTTATTCTTTTAACAACCCTAAATACTCCAATTGCAGATTTGTTCTAGCTTACACTTATTTAACGTAATTTACATGCACCGATTCCAATACAACGTTTCAAGCTATATTATATTTTGAAATAATATACCATTACATCATTCCATCCTATTCATCTAGTATCGTATGGTTTCATAAAATCATTCTTAGTCTCCTATACTTGACCACCTATCTAACAATTATGGTATTTTATATCTCTAATTTTTTTCAAAGTACACATAAAATTTTGGATGTATAATAATCTCACCAGAAAGTAGTATAACAATTTCATCTCTTGTATAACACTACCGCAATTTTTTTCAAGTCTAAATTGACTTTATAAATCTATCAACACTACTCTATTTCTTTTCGTCACGCCACCATTGGGAGAAAGGAAGAATACTAATGTTTGATTTGCTTTTTAAATTACTGAAAGATGTTAACACTACCCCAACGAATGGCGTCGTAAAAAAATTGTAATCAACTCCCAAACTTTATCATGGATAATACCAATACACACCTCACAAGGCTGCACGTGCATTATGCTAGGCTTATTACCAAAATGAATCCTGCATTATTTCTTTCTCAATCAAAACTTCACACAGACCGCAAAACAACAATATATTATGCAAGCACCAACTAAAACAACATTCACCACGGAACATTAACCACAAGGTACCCTCAAACACATCACTATTAACGCGTGGAAGCCCACAACCAAACACATACAATGATCACTCGGAAGCAAACAAAATAAAACACAAAAGTTCAACCTCCCCTTACCCGGTTTCTTAGCTTCAAACAATTTCCAATGAATTCTTCCTTGTTCCCAAAGCTCCCCTCCTTGCCTCCACTCCAATTTCCCTCTCTGGATTGCAATTCTCAGCCCTCACTTAACACACACACACTATGACTTTGTTTTCCCCACTCACTCTTCTCTCTCTCCCCCAACTTCAGCCCAAAATAAATAATACACATAATAAAACGAAATTAATTTAAATTCAAGGTTTTATGACCATTATTTTTTATTACTGCACCCCAACTGCTACCTCTCTGGTTTCTCAGGGGATTTCTACAGTTTCTAGATTTTTCCATCACTTAGCAAAAATATAAAAATATAAAAATATAAATGGCCTACTTACTCTAGTCAAGATTCGAATCCATCAAACACATGCACACCAACAAACCATTCCATTATTCTTGTAAATTCACACATTCATATAAGGTTAAACCATGTTTCCGCATTCATAATATTTTGGTAATATAAAACATAATTAAAATCACACTAATGGCACACACTAGACTTGAACCCAAGTCCTCCCAACATAACCAAGTACTCTAAACCCCTTAAGTTATCATTTTTTCTTGTCTAAGGTTTATCAAAGAACTCCCTTAAGGTATTCTCAACCCCTCATTTCTTATACTTCATTAATTATTAATTGTATGAATTTCCTAGGTCTTACATAATCAATGAAAATTAAACACACACTATAATAGAAAAAAAATTATCAAAATAAACATAACGGTAAAATATAGGAGATAGAAAAACAAAACCAAAATGTGTGACAACTTCCTGTTGACAAACCTGCACAAACAGTATTAAAACAAAACATATGAAAATGAAATATTAGTACACTGAAGTAAGGAGATGTGAATAGCAAAGAAGATTAGTAGAAGGAAAGACATAGAAAAACTAGTTCTATTTCTAAAAACTTAATTTGAAATCTAATTGAATGAAACAAAATAATTCATAATGAAAGTAAATAGAACAATAATATAGTCAATGGAAAATTAATTACACAAACTAATATAACATAACATAATTATCAATGTAGAGAAAACAAAGGTATAAGAGTTAGGAAAATGATTTTGAAATTTTGATACAAAAGTAGTAACAATATTTCACTACTACTTGTTGATAAACCTGTAGAAATGGAATTAATCAAAAACGTATGAAAATCAAATGTTAGTACACTAGAGTGGGTAAGAAGATATGAATTAAAGAGAACACAGAGCAGAATGGGTTATGTTTGTAAAAATTAAACTTCAAATCTGATTAAATAAACAAACGTAATGCAAAATGAAAATTACCAAGACCAAAATGTAATCAATGAACATTAAACACACACAATAATAGAAAAAAAAATTATCAAAATAGACATAAGTGTAGAATATATGAGATAGAAAAACAAAACCAAAACGTCTATAGAGAGGCATGAATAATGTGTGACAACTTCCTGTTGATAAACCTGCACAAACAGTATTAAAACAAAACATATGAAAATGATATAATAGTACACTTATGTAAGGAGATGTGAATAACAAAGAATTAGTAGAAGGAAACACATAGAAAAACTAGTCAAATTTGTAAAAACTAAATTTGAAATCTATTTGAATGAAACAACATAATGCATAATGAAGATAAATAGAACAATAATATAATCAATGGAAAATTAATTACACAAACTAATGTAACATAACATAATTATCATAGTAGAGAAAAGAAATGTATAAGAGTTAGGAAAATGATATTGAAATTTTAATACAAAAGTAGTAACAATATTTCACTACTACTTGTTGATAAACCTGTAGAAAGGGAATTAATCAAAAACATATGAAAATCAAATGTTAGTACACTAGAGTGGGTAAGAAGATATTAATAAAAGAGAAGATATAGCAAAACTGGTTCTGTTTGTAAAAATTAAACTTCAAATCTGTTTAAATAAACAAACAAAATGCTAAATGAAAATTAGCAAAACGAAAATCTAATCATTGACAATTAAACACACACTATAATAGAAATACAATTATCAAAATAGACATAACAGTAAAATATAGGAGATAGAAAAACAAAACCGAAACGTCTATAGAGAGGCATGAATAATGTGTGACAACTTCCTGTTGACAAAAATGCAAAAATAGTATTAAAACAAAAACATATGAAAATGAAATATTAGTACACTAAAGTAAGGAGATGTGAATAACAAAGAAGATTAGAAGAAGGAAACACATAGAAAAGCTAGTTAAATTTGTAAAAACTAAATTTGAAATCTAATTGAATGAAACAAAATAGTGCATAATGAAAGTAGATAAAACAATAATAAAATCAATGGAAAATTAATTATACAAACTAATGTAACATAACATAATTATCAATGTAGAGAAAAGAAATGTATAAGACTTAGAAAAATGATATTGAAATGTTGATACAAAAGTAGTAACGATCTTTCACTACTACTAGTTGACAAACTTGTTGAAATGGAATTAATTAAAAATAGATGAAAATCAAATGTTAGTACACAAGAGTGGGTAAGAAGATATTAAGAAAAGAGAACACATAGCAAAACTGGTTATGTTTGTAAAAATTAAACTTGAAATCTGATTAAATAAACAAACAAAATGCTAAATGAAAATTACCAAAACCAAAATCTAATCATTGAAAATTAAACACACACTATAATAGAAATACAATTATCAAAATAGACATAACGGTAGAGTATTGGAGATAGAAAAACAAAACCAAAACGTCTATAGAGAGGCATGAATAATGTGTGACAACTTCCTGTTGACAAACCTGCACAAACAGTATTAAAACAAAACATATGAAAATGATATATTAGTACACTTATGTAAGGAGATGTGAATAACAAATAAGATTAGTAGAAGGAAAAACATAGAAAAACTAGTTAAATTTGTATAAACTAAATTTGAAATCTAATTGAATGAAACAAAATAGTGGATATGGAAAGTAAATAGAATAATAATATACAATAATAAAAGACTTTAACGCATAGCAAAGCTGGTTATGATTATAAAAATGAAACTTAAAATCTGATTAAATTAACAAACATAATGCAAAATGAAAACTACCAAAACCAAAATCTAATCAAAGAAAATTAAACACATACTATAATAGAAAAAAAATTATCAAAATAGACATAACGGTAAAATATAGGAGATAGAAAAACAAAACCGAAACATCTATAGAGAGGCATGAATAATGTGTGACAACTTCCTGTTGACAAAAATGCAAAAATAGTATTAAAACAAAAACATATGAAAATGAAATATTAGTACATTGAAGTAAGGAGATGTAAATAACAAAGAAGATTAGAAGAAGGAAACACATAGAAAAACTAGTTAAATTTGTAAAAACTAAATTTGAAATCTAACTGAATGAAAAAAAATAGTGCATAATAAAAGTAAATAGAACAATAATAAAATCAATGGAAAATTAATTATATAAACTAATGTAACATAACATAATTATCAATGTAGAGAAAAGAAATGTATAAGAGTTGGAAAAATGATATTGAAATGTTAATACAAAAGTAGTAACGATCTTTCACTACTACTTGTTGACAAACTTGTTGAAATGGAATTAATTAAAAATAGATGAAAATCAAATGTTAGTACACAAGAGTGGGTAAGAAGAGATTAATAAAAGAGAACACATAGCAAAATTGGTAATGTTTGTAAAAATTAAACTTGAAATCTGATTAAATAAACAAACAAAATGCTAAATGAAAATTACCAAAACAAAAATCTAATTAATGAAAATTGAACACACACTATAAGAGAAAAAAATTATCAAAATAGACATAATAACAGTAGAATATAGGAGATAGAAAAACAAAACCAAAACATCTATAGAGCGACATGAATAATGTGTCACAACTTCCTGTTGACAAACCCGCACAAACAATATTAAAACAAAACATATGAAAATGAAATATTAGTACACTTATGTAAGGAGATGTGAATAACAAGGAAGATTAGTATAAGGAAACACATAGAAAAACTAGTTAAATTTCTAAAAACTAGTTAAATTTCTAAAAACTAAATTTGAAATCTAATTGAATGAAACAAAATAGTGCATAATGAAAGTAAATAGAACCATAATATAATCAATGGAAAATGAATTACACAAACTAATGTAACATAACATAATTATCTATGTAGAGAAAAGAAATGTATAAGACTTAGAAAAATGATACTGAAATTTTGATACAAAAGTAGTAACAATCTTTCACTACTACTTGTTGATAAACCTGTAGAAAGGGAATTAATCAAAAACATATGAAAATCAAATGTTAGTACACTAGAGTGGGTAAGAGGATATTAATAAAAGCGAACACAAAGCAAAACGGGTTATGTTTGTAAAAATTAAATTTCAAATCTGATTAAATATACAAACATAATGCAAAATGAAAATTACCAAAACCAAAATCTAATAAAGGAATATTAAACACACACTATAATAGAAAAATAAATTTTCAAAATAGACATAACGGTAAAATATAGGAGATAGAAAAACAAAACCAAAACGTCTATAGAGAGGCATGGATAATGTGTGACAACTTCCTGTTGACAAACCTGAACAAACTGTATTACAACAAAACATATGAAAATGAAATATTAGTACACTGAAGTAAGGAGATGTGAGAAACAAAAAAGATTAGAAGAAGGAAACACATAGAAAAACTAGTTAAATTTGTAAAAACTGATTTTGAAATCTAATTGAATGAAACAAAATAGTGCTTAATGAAAGTAAATAGAACAATAATATAATCAGTGGAAAATTAATTCACAAACTAATGTAACATAACATAATTATCAATGTAGAGAAAAGAAATGTATCAGAGTTAGAAAAATGATATTGAAATTTTGATAGAAAAGTAGTAACAATCTTTCACTACTACTAGTTGACAAACCTGTAGAAATGAAATTAAACAAAAATAGATGAAAATCAAAGGTTAGTACACTAGAGTGGGTAAGAAGATATTAATAAAAGAGAACACATAGCAAAACTGGTTATGTTTGTGAAAATTAAACTTCAAATCTAATTAAATTAACAAACATAATGCAAAATGAAAATTACCAAAACCAAAATCTTATCAACGAAAATTAAACACACACTAATAATAGAAATACAATTATCAAAATAAACATAATGGTAAAGTATAGAAGATAGAAAAACAAAACCAAAATGTCTATAGAGAGGCTTGAATAATGTGTGACAACTTCCTGTTGACAAACCTGCACAAACAGTATTAAAACAAAACATATGAAAATGATATATTAGTATAGTTATGTAAGGAGATGTGAATAACAAAGAAGATTAGTAGAAGGAAACATATAAAAAAACTAGTTAAATTTCTAAAAACTAAATTTGAAATCTAATTGAATGAAACAAAATAGTGCATAATGAAAGTATATAGAACCATATTATAATCAATGGAAAATTAATTAAACAAACTAATGTAACATAACATAAATATCAATGTAGTGAAAAGAAATGTATAATAGTTAGAAAAATGATATTGAAATTTTGATACAAAAGTAGTAACAATCTTTCACTACTACTTGTTGATAAACCTATAGAAATGGAATTAAGCAAAAACATATGAAAATCAAATGTTAGTACACTAGAGTGGGTAAGAACATGTAAATAAAAGAGAACACGTAGCAAAATGGGTTATGTTTGTAAAAATTAAATTTCAAATCTGATTAAATAAACAAACATAATGCAAAATGAAAATTACCAAAACCAAAATCTAATCAAGGAAAATTAAACACACACTATAATATAAAAATAAATTTTCAAAATAGACATAACGGTAAAACGTAGGAGATAGAAAAACAGAACCAAAATGTCTATAGAGTGGCATGAATAAAGTGTGACAACTTCCTGTTGACAAACCTGCACAAACTGTATTAAAACAAAACATATGAAAATGAACTATTGAAGTAAGGAGATGTGAATAACAAAGAAGATTAGTAGAAGGAAACCCATAGAAAAACTAGTTAAATTTGCAAAAACTAAATTTGAAATCTAATTGAATGAAACAAAATAGTGCATAATGAAAGTAAATAGAACAACAATATAATCAATGGAAAAGTAATTACTCACACTAATGTAACTTAACATAATTATCAATGTAGGGAAAAGAAATGTATAAGGCTTAGAAAAATGATATTGAAATGTTGATACAAAAGTAGTATCAATCTTTCACTATTACTTGTTGATAAACCTGTAGAAATAGAATTAAACAAAAAACATATGAAAATTAAATGTTATTACACTAGAGTGGGTAAGAAGATATTAATAAAAGAGAACACATGGCAAAATGGATTATGTTTGTAAAAATTAAATTTCAATTTTGATTAAATAAACAAACATAATGCAAAATGAAAATTACCAAAACCAAAATCTAATCAAGGAAAATTAAACACACACTATAATATAAAAATAAATTTTCAAAATAGACATAACGGTAAAACGTTGGAGATAGAAAAACAGAACCAAAACGTCTATAGAGTGGCATGAATAAAGTGTGACAACTTCCTGTTGACAAACCTGCACAAACTGTATTAAAACAAAACATATGAAAATGAAATATTAGTACACTGAAGTAAGGAGATGTGAATAGCAAAGAAGATTAAAAGAAGGAAACACATAGAAAAACTAGTTAAATTTGTAAAAACTAATTTTGAAATCTAATTGAATGAAACAAAATAGTGCTTAATGAAAGTAAATAGAACAATAATATAATCAGTGGAAATTTAATTCACAAACTTAATGTAACATAACATAATTATCAATGTAGAGAAAAGAAATGTATCATACTTAGAAAAATGATATTGAAATTTTGATAGAAAAGTAGTAACAATCTTTCACTACTACTTGTTCACAAACTTGTAGAAATGTAATTAAAAAAAAACATATGAAAATCAAATGTTAGTATAATAGAGTGAGTAAGAAGGTATTAATAAAAGAGAACACATAGCAAAACTGGTTATGTTTGTAAAAATTAAACTTCAAATCTGATTAAATTAACAAACATAATGCAAAACGAAAATTACCAAAACCAAAATCTTATCAACGAAAATTAAACACACAGTAATAATAGAAATACAATTATCAAAATAAACATAATGGTAGAGTATAAGGGATAGAAAAACAAACCAAAAATGTATATAGAGAGGCATGCATAATGTGTGACAACTTCCTGTTGACAAACCTGCACAAACAGTATTAAAACAAAACATATGAAAATGATATATTAGTATACTTATGTAAGGAGATGTGAATAACAAAGAAGTTTAGTGGAAGGAAACACATAGAAAAACTAGTTAAATTTGTAAAAACTAAAATTGAAATCTAATTGAATGAGACAAAATAGTGCATAATGAAAGTAAATAGAACAACAATATAATCAATGGAAAATTAATTACAAAAACTAATGTAACATAACATAATTATCAATGTAGAGAAAAGAAATGTATAAGAGTTAGAAAAATGATATTGAAATGTTGATAGAAAAGTAGTAACAATGTTTCACTACTACTTGTTCCGAAACTTGTAGAAATGTAATTAAACAAAAACAGATGAAAATCAAATGTTAGTACACTAGAGTAGGTAAGAAGATATTAATAAAAGAGAACACATAGCAAAACTGGTTATGTTTGTAAAAATTAAACTTCAAATCTGATTAAATTAACAAACATAATGGAAAATGAAAATTACCAAAACCAAAATCTAATCAACGAATATTAAACACACACTATAATAGAAATGCAATTATCAAAATAGACAGAACGGTAGAGTATAGGAGATAGAAAAACAAAACCCAAAGGTTTATAGAGAGGCATGAATAATGTGTGACAACTTCCTGTTGACAACCCTGCACAAACAGTATTAAAACAAAGCCTATGTAAATGCTATATTAGTACACTTATGTAAGGAGATGCGAATAATAAAGAAGATTAGTAGAAAGAAACAAATAGAAAAACAAGTTAAATTTGTAAAAACTAAATTTGAAATCTAATTGAATGAAACAAAATAGTGCATAATGAAAGCAAATAGAACAATAATATAATCAGTGGAATATTAATTCACAAACTAATGTAACATAACATAATTATCAATGTAGAGAAAAGAAATGTATAAGAGTTAGAAAAATGATATTGAAATTTTGATACAAAAGTAGTAACGATCTTTCACTACTACTTGTCCATAAACCTGTAGAAATGAAATTAAACAAAAATAGATGAAAATCAAAGGTTAGTATACTAGAGTGGGTAAGAAGATATTAATAAAAGAGAACACATAGCAAAACTGGTTATGTTTGTAAAAATTAAACTTCAAATCTGATTAAATTAACAAACATAATGGAAAATGAAAATTACCAAAACCAAAATCTAATCAACGAATATTAAACACACACTATAATAGAAATGCAATTATCAAAATAGACAGAACGGTAGAGTATAGGAGATAGAAAAACAAAACCCAAAGGTTTATAGAGAGGCATGAATAATGTGTGACAACTTCCTGTTGACAACCCTGCACAAACAGTATTAAAACAAAACCTATGTAAATGCTATATTAGTACACTTATGTAAGGAGATGCGAATAATAAAGAAGATTAGTAGAAGGAAACACATAGAAAAACTAGTTAAATTTGTAAAAACTATATTTGAAATCTAATTGAATGAAACGAAATAGTGCATAATAAAAGTAAATAGAACAATAATATAATCAATGGAAACTTAATTCCACAAACTACTGTAACATAACATAATTATCAATGTAGAAAAAAGAAATGTATAAGAGTTAGAAAAATGATACTGAAATGTTGATACCAAAGTAGTAAAAATCTTTCACTACTACTGGTTGACAAACCTGTAGAAATGAAATTAAACAAAAACAGATCAAAATCAAATGTTAGTACACTAGGGTGAGTAAGAAGATATTAATAACACAAAACACATAGCACAACTGGTTATGTTTGTAAAAATTAAACTTCAAATCTGATTAAATAAAAAAACATAATGCAAAATGAAAGTTACCAAAACCAAAATCTTATCAATGAAAATTAAACACACACTATAATAGAAAAAAATTATCAAAATAGACATAACGGTAGAATATAGGAGATAGAAAAAAAACCAAAACATCTATAGAGAGGCATCAGTAATGTGTGACAACTTCCTATTGACCAACCTGCACAAACAGTATTAAAACAAAACATATGAAAATGAAGTATTAGTACATTGAAATAAGGAGATGTGGATAGCAAAGAAGATTAGTAGAAGGAAACACATAGAAAAAATAGTTAAATTTGTAAAAACTAAATTTGAAATCTAATTGAATAAAACAAAATCGTGCATAATGAAAGTAAAAAGAACAATAATATTATCAATGGAAACTTAATCACACAAACTAATCTAACATAACATAATTATCAATGTAGAGAGAAGAAATGTGTAAGAGTTAGAAAAATTAAATTGAAATGTTGATACAATAGTAGTAACAATCTTTCACTACTACTTGTTGACAAACATGTAGAAATAGAAGTAAACAAAAACAAATGAAAATCATATGTTAGGACACTAGAGTGGGTAAGAAGGTAATAATAAAAGAGAACACAGAGCAGACTGGTTATGTTTGTAATAATTAAACTTCAAATCTGATTAAATAAACAAACAAAATGCAAAATGAAAATTACCAAAACCAATATCTAATCAAGGCAAACTAAACCCACACTCTAATAGAAAAATAAATTCAAAGTAGACATAACGGAAGAATATCTGAGGTAGTAAAACAAAACCAAGACGCTTTTAGAGAGGCATGAGTAATGCGTGACTACTTCCAGTTGACAAACCTGCACAAACAATATTAAAACAAAACATATGAAAATGAAATATTAGTACACTGAAGTAAGGAGATGTGAATAACAAAGAAGATTAGTATAAGGAAATACATAGAAAAACTAGTTAAATTTGTAAAAAGTAAATTTGAAATCAAATTGAATGAAACAAAATGGTGCATAATAAAAGTAAATAGAACAATAATATAATCAATGGAAAATTAATTACACATACTAATATAACATAAAATAATTATCAATGTAGAGAAAAGAAATGTATAAGAGTTAGAAAAATGATATTGCAATGTTGATACCAAAGTAGTAACAATCGTTCACTACTACTTGTTGACAAACCTGTAGAAATAGAATTAAACAAAAACAGATGAATATCAAATGTTAGTCCACTAGAGTGGGTAAGAAGATATTAATAAAAGAGAACACATAGCACAACTGGTTATGTTTGTAAAAATTTAGCTTCAAATCTGATTAAATAAACAAACATAATGCAAATTGAAAATTTCCAAAACAAAAATCTAATCAATGAAAATTAAACACACACTATAATAGAAAAAAATAATCAAAATAGGCATAATAGTCGAATATAGGAGATAGAAAAACAAAACCGAAACGTCTATATAGAGGCATGAATAATGTGTGACAATGTCCTGTTGACAAACTTGCACAAACAGTATTAAAACAAAACATATGAAAATGAAATATTAGTACACTTATGTAAGGAGATGCGAAAAACAAAGAAGATTAGTAGAAGGAAAGACATAGAAAAACTAGTTAAATTTGTAAAAGCTAAATTTGAAATCTAATTGAATGAAACAAAATAGTGCATAATGAAAGTAAATAGAACAATAATATTATCAATGGAAACTTAATTAAACAAACTAATATAACATAAAATAATTATCAATGTAGGCAAAAGAAATGTATAAGAGTTAGAAAAATGAAATTGAAATGTTGATACAAAAGTAGTAACAATCTTTCACTAGTACTTGTTGACAAACATGTAGAAATGGAAATAAACAAAAACAGATGAAAATCAAATGTTAGTCCACTAGAGTGGGTAAGAAGATATTAATAAAAGAGAACACATAGCACAAACGGTTATGTTTGTAAAAATTTAGCTTCAAATCTGATTAAATAAACAAACATAATGCCAAAGGAAAATTACCAAAACCAAAATCTAATCAATAAAAATGAAACACACACTATAATATAAAAAAATTATCAAAATAGTAATAACGGTAGAATATAGGAGCTAGAAAAAGAAAACAATAACGTCTTTAGAGAGGCATGAGTAATGTGTGAAAACTTCCTGGTTACAAACCTGCACAAACAGTATTAAAACAAACCAAATGAAAATGAAATATTAGTACACTGAATTAAGGAGATGTGAATAACAAAGAAGATTAGTAGAAGGAAACACATAGAAAAACTAGTTAAATTTGTTAAAACTAAATTTGAAATCTAATTGAATGAAACAAAATAGTGCATAATGAAAGTAAATATAACAATAATATAGTCAATGGAAAATTAATTACACAAACTAATGTAACATAACATAATTATCAATGTAGAAAAAAGAAGTGTATAAGAGTTAGAAAAATGATATTGAAATGTTGATAGCAAAGTAGTAACAATCTTTAACTAGTACTTGTTGACAAACCTGTAGAAATGGAGTTAAACAAAAACAGACGAAAATCAAATGTTAGTCCACTAGAGTGGGTAAGAAGATATTAATAAAAGAGAACACATAGAAAAACTGGTTGTGTTTGTAAAAATTAAACTTCAAATCTGATTAAATAAACAAACATAATGCAAAATGAAAATTAGCAAAACCAAAATCTAATCAATAAAAATTAAACACACACTACAATAGAAAAAAATTAACAAAATAGACATTATAACGGTAGAATATAGAAAATAGAAAAATAAAACCAAAAGGTCTATATAGAGGCATGAGTAATGTGTGACAACTTCTTGTTGACCAACCTGCACAAACAGTATTAAAACAAACCATATGAAAATGAAATATTAGTACATTGAATTAAGGAGATGTGAATAACAAAGAAGATTAGAAGAAGGAAAGACATAGAAAAACTAGTTAAATTTGTAAAAACAAATTTTAAAATCTAATTGAATGAAACAAAATAGTGCATAATGAAAGTAAATAGAACAATAATATAATCATTGGAAAATTAATTGCACAAACTAATGTAACATGACATAATTATCAATGTAGAAAAAAGAAATGTATAAGAGTTAGAAAAATGATAGTGAAATGTTGATACCAAAGTAGTAACAATCTTTCACTACTACTTGTTGACAAACATGTAGAAATGGAGTTAAAGAAAAATAGATGAAAATCAAATGTTAGTCCACTAGAGTGGGTAAGAAAATATTAATAAAAGAGAACACATAGCACAACTGGTTGTGTGTGTCAAAATTAAACTTCCAATCTGATTAAATAAACAAACATAATACAAAAAGAAAATTACCAAAACCAAAATCTAATCAATAAAAATTAAACACACGCTATAATAGAAAAAAATTATCAAAATAGTAATAACGGTAGATTATAGGAGATAGAAAAAGAAAACAAAAACGTCTATAGAGGGGCATGAGTAATGTGTGACAACTTTTTGTTGACAAATTTGCAGAAACAGTTTTAAAACAAACCATATGAAAATGAAATACTAGTACACTGAATTAGGGAGATATGAATAACAAAGAAGATTAGTAGAAGGAAACACATAGAAAAACTAGTTAAATTTGTAAAAACTAAATTCGAAATCTAATTGAATGAAACAAAATAGTGCATAACGAAAGTAAATAGAACAATAATATAATCAATAGAAAATTAATTACACCAACTAATGTAACATAACGTAATTATCAATGTAGAGAAAAGAAATGTATAAGAGTTAGAAAAATGATAATAAAATGTTGATACCAAGGTAGTAATAATGTTTCGCTACTACTTGTTGACAAACCTATAGAAATGGAATTCAACAAAAACAGATGAAAATCAAATGTTAGTACACTAGAGTGGGTAAGAAGATAATAATAAAGGAGAACACATAACAAATTTGGTTATGTTTGTAAAAATTAAACTTCAAATCTGATTGAATAAATAAACATAATGCAAAATGAAAATTACCAACACCAAAATATAATCATTGAAAATTAAACACACACTATAATAGAAAACAATTATCAAAATAGTAGTAACGGTAGAATATAGGAGATAGAAAAACAAAACCAAAATGTCTATAGAGAGGCTTCAGTAATGTGTGACAACTTCCTGTTGACCAACCTGCACAAACAGTATTAAAACAAAACATATGAAAATGAAGTATTAGTACACTGAAGTAAGGAGATATGAATAACAAAGAACATTAGCAGAAGAAAACAAATAGAAAAAGTAGTTATATTTGTAAAAACTAAATTTGAAATCTAATTGAATTAAACAAAATAGTGCATAATGAAAGTAAATAGAACAATAATATAATCAATGGAAACTTAATTACACAAACTAATGTAACATAACATAATTATCAATGTAGTAAAAGGAAATGTATAAGAGTTAGAAAAATGATATTGAAATTTTGATAGCAAAGTAGTAACAATCTTTAACTACAACTTGTTGACAAACCTGCACAAACAGTATTAAAACAAAACATATGAAAATGAAATATTAGTACACTGAATTAAGGAGATGTGAAAAACAAATAAGATTACTATAAGGAAACACATAGCAAAACTAGTTAAATTTGTAAAAACTAAATTTGAAATCTAATTGAATGAAACAAAATAGTGCATAATGAAAGTAAATAGAGAATTAATATAATAAATAGTAAATTAATTACATACACTAATGTAACATAACATAATTATCAATGTAGCAAAAAGATATGTATGAGAGTTAGAAAAATGATATTGAAATGTTGATACCAAAGTAGTAAATATCTCTCACTACTACTTGTTGACAAACCTGTAGAAATGGAATTAAACAAAAACATATCAAAATCAAATATTGGTACACTAGAGTTGTAAGAAGATATTAATAAAACAGAACACATAGCACAACTGGTTATGTTTGTACAAATTAAACTTCAAATCTGATTAAATAAACAAACATAATGCAAAATCAAAATTACCAAAACCAAAATCTAATCAATGAAAATTAAACACACACTATAACAGAAAAAAAATATCAAAATAGACACAACGGTAGAATATAGTGGATAGAAAAACAAAACCAAAATGTCTATAGAGACACATGAATAATGTGTGACAACTTCCTGTTGACAAAGCTGCACAAACAGTATTAAAACAAAACATATGAAAATGAAATATTAGTACACTTAAGTAAGGAGATGTGAATAACAAATACAATTACTAGAAGGAAACACAGAGAAAAACTAGTTAAATTTGTAAAAACTAAATTTAAAATCTAATTGAATGAAACAAAATAGTGCATAATGAAAGTAAATACAACAATAATATAATCAATGGAAAATTAATTACACAAACAAATGTAAAATAACATAATTATCAATGTAGAAAAAAGAAATGTATAAGAGTTAGAAATATGATATTGAAATGTTGATACCAAAGTAGTAACAATCTTTCACTACTACTTGTTGACAAACCTGTAGAAATGGAGTTAAACAAAAACATATGAAAACCAAATGTTAGTACACTAGAGTGGGTAAGCAGATATTAATAAAAGAGAACACATAGAAAAACTAGTTATGTTTCTAAAAATTCAAATTCAAATCTGTTTAAATAAACAAACATAATGCAAAATGAAAATTACCAAAACCAAAATCTAATCAATGAAAATTAAACACACACGATAATAGAAAAAAATTATCAAAATAGACATAACGTTAGAATATAGGAGATAAAAAACATAACCAAAACATCTATAGAGAGGCATGAATAATGTGTGACAGCTTCCTGTTGACAAACCTGCACAAACAGTATTAAAATAAAACATATGAAAATGAAATATTAGTACACTGAAGTAAGGAGATGTGAATAACAAATAAGATTAGTAGAAGGAAACACATAGAAAAACTAGTTAAATTTGTAAAAACTAAATTTGAAATCTAATTGAATGAAACAAAATAGTGCATAATGAAATTAAATAGAGCAATAATATAATCAACGGAAAATTAATTACACAAACTAATGTAACATAACATAATTATCAATGTAGCAAAAAGAAATGTATAAGAGTTAGAAAAATGATATTGAAATGTTGATACCAAAGTAGTAAATATCTTTCACGACTACTTGTTGACAAACCTGTACAAATGGAATTAAACAATAACAGATGAAAATCAAATGTTAATACACTAGAGTGGGTAAGAAGATATTAATAAAACAGAACACATAGCATAACCGGTCATATTTTTAAAAATTAAATTTCAAATCTGATTAAATAAACAAACATAATGCAAAATGAAAATTACCAAAATCAAAATCTAATCAATGAAAATTAAACACACACTATAATAGAAAAAAATTATCAAAATAGACATAACGGTAGAATATAGGAGATAGAAAAACAAAACCAAAACGTCAATAGAGACGCATGAATAATGTGTGAGAACTTCCTGTTGACAAACCTGCACAAACAATATTAAATCAAAACATGTGAAAATGAAATATTAGTACACATAAGTAAGGAGATATTAATAACAAATACGATTAGTAGAAGGAAACACCGAGAAAAACTAGTAAAATTTGTAAAAACTAAATTTTAAATCTAATTGAATGAAACAAAATAGTGCATAATGTATAATCAATGGAAAATTAATTACATAAACTAATGTAACATAACATAATTATCAATGTAGAAAAAAGAAATGTATAAGGGTTAGAAAAATGATATTGAAATGTTGATACCAAAGTAGTAACAATCTTTCACTATTACTTGTTGACAAACCTATAGAAATGGAATTAAACAAAAACAGATGAAAATCAAATGTTAGTACACTAGAGTGGGTAAGAAGATATTAATAAAACAGACCACATAGCATAACTGGTCATATGTGAAAAAATTAAATTTCAAATCTGATGAAATAAACAAACATAATGCAAAATGAAAATTACCAAAACCAAAATCTAATCAATGAAAATTAAACACACACTATAATAGAAAAAAATTATCAAAATAGACACAACGGTAGAATATAAGAGATAGAAAAAGAAAACCAAAATGTCTATAGAGACATGAATAATGTGTGACAACTTTCTGTTGACAAACCTGCACAAACAGTATTAAAACAAAACATATGAAAATGAAATATTAGTACACTGAATTAAGGAGATGTGAATAACAAATAAGATTAGTAGAAGGAAACACATAGAAAAACTAGTTAAATTTGTAAAAACTAAATTTGAAATCTAATTGAATGAAACAAAATAGTGCATAATGAAATTAAATAGAGCAATAATATAATCAACGGAAAATTAATTACACAAACTAATGTAACATAACATAATTATCAATGTAGCAAAAAGAAATGTATAAGAGTTAGAAAAATGATATTGAAATGTTGATACCAAAGTAGTAAATATCTTTCACGACTACTTGTTGACAAACCTGTACAAATGGAATTAAACAATAACAGATGAAAATCAAATGTTAATACACTAGAGTGGGTAAGAAGATATTAATAAAACAGAACACAGAGCATAACCGGTCACATTTTTAAAAATTAAATTTCAAATCTGATTAAATAAACAAACATAATGCAAAATGAAAATTACCAAAATCAAAATCTAATCAATGAAAATTAAACACACACTATAATAGAAAAAAATTATCAAAATAGACATAACGGTAGAATATAGGAGATAGAAAAACAAAACCAAAACGTCAATAGAGACGCATGAATAATGTGTGACAACTTCCTGTTGACAAACCTGCACAAACAGTATTAAATCAAAACATGTGAAAATGAAATATTAGTACACATAAGTAAGGAGATGTTAATAACAAATACGATTAGTAGAAGGAAACACCGAGAAAAACTAGTAAAATTTGTAAAAACTAAATTTTAAATCTAATTGAATGAAACAAAATAGTGCATAATGTATAATCAATGGAAAACTAATTACATAAACTAATGTAACATAACATAATTATCAATGTAGAACAAAGAAATGTATAAGGGTTAGAAAAATGATATTGAAATGTTGATACCAAAGTAGTAACAATCTTTCACTATTACTTGTTGACAAACCTATAGAAATGGAATTAAACAAAAACAGATGAAAATCAAATGTTAGTACACTAGAGTGGGCAAGAAGATATTAATAAAACACAACACATAGCATAACTAGTCATATTTGAAAAAATTAAATTTCAAATCTGATGAAATAAACAAACATAATGCAAAATGAAAATCACCAAAAGCAAAATCTAATCAATGAAAATTAAACACACACTATAATAGAAAAAAATTATCAAAATAGACACAACGGTAGAATATAAGAGATAGAAAAAGAAAACCAAAATGTCTATAGAGACATGAATAATGTGTGACAACTTCCTGTTGCCAAACCTGCACAAACAGTATTAAAACAAAACATATGAAAATGAAATATTAGTACACTGAATTAAGGAGATGTGAATAACAAATAAGATTACTATAAGGAAACACATAGCAAAACTAGTTAAATTTGTAAAAACTAAATTTGAAATCTAATTGAATGAAACAAAATAGTGCATGATGAAAGTAAATAGAGAATTAATATAATAAATAGTAAATTAATTACATAAACTAATGTAACATAACATAATTATCAATGTAGCAAAAAGTGGGAGGTGCATAATTATCAAGGAAGAAATGCATATGAATTAGTGGGAGGTGCATTCTATTTGTGAAAAAAAATTATTCATTTAGGTGTTGGAATGTTTATTTAATTGCATATGATTTGTTTTGAACTCATTTTGCATATGCTACGGTCTGTATGAATTAATGGGGAGTGCTCTGCTGCTGTAATGTGATAAATTCACTATTGTCTTGTGTTATTTGCCACTATCTTGCACTGATTGAATACTATCATGACATTCCAAGCATTTTCTTATTTAGCTTAGCACTACATCTAGGTTAATCTTCTTCTCAATTAGTTTAATTCGTATTTTCATTTTTCTTCCATCACTTAGCATTCCATTTATCATGTTGATGCATAAATCTGGTTCTGAATTTAATTACTTCTCTGCTGCCAAAATTTGATTCTCTGCTAGCATATAAAATATTGACTTTGATTTTCTTGTCATGTAGTAGCACTTTATCACAACAAATCTAATAATGCATAGTGAGTTTAATATGGTATTTTGTTGTTGTCACGTGCTTAATTGTTATTGCTATATGTTATATACACTCTTTGCTATAATTTCACACGACATTCCTGGTGAAATTAATATTCTGCATTTTATCATGTAGCACTTTGCTATAATTTCATCTATTGTTGTCACGCAGTACTTAAATTCATTTTAATATTTACATTCATAATCCATCCATGCTATTTAATCGGCACTCACATTCTACATCCACACCACCATATTTCAAGTAGTTTGATAAGTTTATGCAGTTTAACCACTGTGAGTTTCTATTTTAGAGCTTTCTATGCATACCACTTAATTCATATACATGGCATATCAAGCTTTAACATTGCATCTAGAAGTGGATGAGTTGAATTGGTTTGCTGTTGTGATTTGAATCCCGAATCTGTCATGGCTCTTGTATTATGTCTTGATATGAATTGGATTAGGTAGGTTGGGATTGTAGTTAAGTCTAAATTTTGTCCAGTATATTGAACTCATGTTTACACATTCATTCTGAATTTTATATCAGTTTGATCAAGAAATTAATCTCAAAGGAATTCCAATGGGTGCACATAATTTTCTTGCATTCATAATTGCATGACAGCACTTCAAATTTATTCCATTCATGATGGGATGCTTAACATGTGAATTCAGTTCTCCAGTAGAAATTGGGTTACTCTCATGCATATGAATTAGTGGTAGGTGCATTCTATCCGTG